>NC_056725.1:1953677258-1953815290 GCF_019279795.1 Protopterus annectens | reverse complement strand
AATGATTCAGAAGCTCTGCCTCCCATGGAATAGCTAAAGGCCTATGCTGGGGTAAAACAAGAATTCCTAAGCCTTTTCCTGGAATCAGAGAAATCTTGACCTTCCCATTTAAAATGCTCCTCATGGAATGCAGAGTCTCTGAAAATGAAAAATCCTCAGGAGGGAAGCTGAAGGAGTAGAATCATCCACATCAGAATCAGAATAAGGAGGGTACTCCTGCAAGTCTTCAGTCAAGACTCAGAAGCCTCCGAGCATTGCTCAAAACTCTCAAACTCAGGTTCCACCCTAGGCCTCTTATCAGGAGGGGGCATAGAACCCCTTATCATAGTAATCAAATCCTCTGCCATTTTAAGCATATGTTTCTTAGGCAAAGACCCTGAAGCACTAGGAGAAACCCCCACTGAAGCAAAACTCGGCCTGCCCCTCAAAGTAGCCTTGGAAACAGAAGGGAGGCTCTGACCACCTTAGGAAGAGAGGGAAGAACAGCCACCTGAGAAGCCCCTCAGCCTGGCCTACTTCCTGAGAGGATACATCCTGTAACAGTAAAGTCTCTCCTGAGACTCCAAAGAAACACCTGGCAAAACCTCCGGCTCCACTGAGCCTCTAAAGAACCGACGCCTGGGACTGCCGGTTCTTCCACTCTAAACTTTGCTGTTTTGTCCTGCGCTTTTAGCGAAGCCGGGCCGGAGCATCCGACGGCATTTTATAATTACAACGCTTCCCAAACACTAACCTGGCACAGTCTAACCTTCTCTTAATAGTGCGTTTGTTAAATCTAGCACAAGAGCTGCATCCAACAACGTCGTGCTCAGGCCCTAAACAAGGTATACACAAAGTATGGTAATCCCTATGAGGTATCTGTTTCCCACAAGAAATACAGTTATTCACTTTTTCTGACATCCGGTTAAATACTGAGGCAAGAAAAAAACAAAATATTCCCCAACGGGGTACTTAGCCAACTTTGATTCGGTCTGAAACTCTGGCTTCAGAAACTTTCAGAACGCCAACCTGCACTCGCAAAATTGCTTCTGCATCGGACCATGCGGCAAAAAAGACTGAGGATATGACGTCGGTCATGCGCATTAGTACCCTGACGTATTGACGTCAGTCTAATGCGCCCTGACCGACGTCAGCCATATACTTTGGTATTCGGGCCGACTGGACAGCGGACTACCCAATAGTTAGGACTGCAGCAATGTGGAATGAAGAACATGGTGCCATTGTCAGAGCTTGTAGAACTAATGATAAATCCCATGGTTGAATAGGTTCTCTAAAAGGTGGCTTCAGATGATTCACACCTTTTATGAGGGTCTTGCACAATTTTTAGGACATAAGAGAGGAATCTTGGACACCCTCATGGAAATTAGAAATTGCAGCCAAATGAACTCTAATGGTAGAGGCCGATAGACCCCATTGAAACAGGTCGGCCAGATAGTCTAGTATTATCGACACTGGTGCTGAAAAGGGATCTACTTGTTTATCTTTCAGCCAACAGGTAAATCTTTTCCACTTGCTCAGATAAGTAATTCTAGTGGAAGACTTATGAGAAGCAATGAGAATATCACGTACTGGTAAAGAAAGATCATTCTGCCTGGCAATCAAGGGAATTGGAGTAGTCAAGCAGTTAGCTTCAGGCTGTTCAGGTTGGGCTGAATCAGGTTCTGTGGGTGTGAGATCAACTCCGGGATTGGATGGAGAATCCATGGTCGATCTAGTAGGTGAGGCCAAAGGAATGGGCCAATATAGCTATGAGGATTACTTTGCTCTTCAACCGCCGGGCTTTCTTCAGAAACTGGGCAATGAGAGGAAGGGCGCAAATGTGTAGAGAAGACCAGAGGGCCAATCGTGGACAAGAGCATCCCTAGGTGACTGTCCTGGAGGGGGAATCAGGGCGAAGTAGTTGCTGCATTTGTAGTTGGTTGGGGATGCAATGAGGTTGCAGCAAGGACGGCCCCAGCGTTGGAAGATCTTCGGCGCTATCAAGGGATTCAGGGACCACTCATGAGGTTGAAGAATGCACCTGCTGAGTCTGTCTGCTATCACGTTGGAACTCCCGGGAATGTGCGTTGCTAGAAGAAAATGGTTGGTAGCCATCACCCATTGCCATATCCTCATGGCCTCTCGACAAAGGGGGTAAGATTTGGTTCCACCTTGCTTGTTGATGTACCGGACCACCGCCATGTTGTCTGATTGAATCGCAATTGTCCCAGACGGCAGCAGGGGATGGAATGCTAGCACCGCCCTCAACTCTAGAACATTTATATGCAGATGGGCCTCCAGCTGGGACCAAGTGCCTTGGACTGTCTTGTTCCTAACATAGCCCTCCCACCCCATCAGGGAGGCATCCGTGGTCTTGGGTTGCTGGGTGGAAAAGGGGCGAGATCATTGTGAGAGATGTGTCATCCCCTAACTTAAATCCTGTTTGCACCTGTGGGTTACTCGAATCATGGCTGAAAGAGGATGCTGAAAAGGATATCATTGGGTGAGCAGTAACCATTGTAGAAGCTTCATGTGAAACCTGGCCAGGGGAACAATGGTGATGGAGGCTGCCATGGAACCCAACAGCTGTAGAACAGAGTGAGCCGTGGATTTTTCCTTTGAAAGGATTGGAATTAGTTGTTGCTTTATTCTTAAAATTCTGTGCTCTGGAATAGCAGCTCTGCAGTTTTTTGTGTCCAAGATAACCCCTATGAATTCTCTCGACTGAGATGGGGTGAGATTGGATTTCAGCCAGTTTATGGTTATGCCTAGCCTTTGAGCAGCGAGGAGAGAGTATGCCAGGGCTTTTTCCAGTAGATGTCTGGTGGGGGCGAAAATGAGCCAGTCGTCTAGGTATGGAAACACCTGGAATCCTTGAAGTCTCAAGTGAGCTGTGACAACTGCCATGCACTTTGTGAACACTATGGGGGGGCTGTAGAGAGTCCAAAGGGCAGTACTCTGAACTGGTAGTGACTGGCTCCCACACAGAAGCGCAGAAATCTTCTTGATGGCCTGTCCACCTTTATGTGGTAGTATGCATCTTGAAGATCTATAGGGCACATCCAATTGTCTTTTTCCAAAAGCGGGAGGGCAAACTGTATAGTGACCATCTGGAATTTTTGTACTCTCACAAACTTGTTCAAAACACTGAGATCCAAAATTGGTCTCCAGTCCCCGGTTTTCTTTGGCACCAAATATAGTCTTGAGTAGAATCTGGATCCACACCGCCTGACGACAGGATAACCCAAGTGTGATGACTGCAGCAGGGTAACACGGTGAACATCCTCTGGTTATGATCCTTTGTACCCAAGAATCGGTGGTGAGGGTTAGCCAGGCAGAAGGGTACAAGGAGAAATGTCCCCCAACCACCTCCACAGGAAAGGAGGTGGGCTGCTCTTCAGGAGCGCTGGTAGGATTGACCATGGAAAGAATCCCTGGAACCCTGGTTACGTGGTCCCCCTCTGCCACGAAAGGAGTGTCTTCCCTGTGAGTTTCCCCCTCTGCCTCTGGGGGAGAACTCGGCCTGTGTGTCACGGAAAGGACCGTGAGATTTCTTGAACCATATCTTCCCACTCTTTTGGTTTCAGGAGAAAGCACGTTGAGGGGAAGAATAACGGACACCTACGGCAGAAAGGGTCTTACAATCTTGTTCACATCTGGCCAGTGTGCTTTTAACTTTGGGCCCAAACAACGAGGGCAGCTCAATGGGGGCATTAAGAAAGGAAGACTTAAAAGGTTCAGCAAAGTTGCACAAGTGCATCCAGGCATGTCATCTCAAGACCGCAGGTGAACCCGCCGCTCTAGCTGCTCCTTCTGATACGTGAGATATCAATCACATAGAGGAGTTAGATATAGACTCAACGGTGGCCAGCTGAGAGGCCACTGTCACGGACCTCATCAGACACTGCACCAGCCAAGGTTTCAGAGAGCTCAGAAACCAGATCCCTTTGAAGCCTGGTAAAATGTGCCATATAATTCAAGGACCTGATAGCAAATGTTGCTGAAGCAAAGGTGCGCTTCCCTATTCTGTCCAGGGCCCGGGACTCTCTCTTAGGCGGGTGGACAGTCTGGCTTTCTTCTTCTGCCATATCCTTTTCTGTTGCGGCCACCACCACCAAAGCATCTACAGGAAGACCTTTGGACCAATGAGGATCTGAAGCAGGAGGGGACAAGATCTTATCTGGTCTCCGGGGAATAGCTTCAACAGTATCAGGGGCCTTCCAAGCACGCTGCACGATGAACTTGACAAGTTCATCGGCAGGTGGAGTAACCCAGGAGGTAAGAGGCCGGGCGCAAAAGGCCTGCAGGAACACAGATTAATCAGGGGTCGGATTAGAGGGCTGCCAGTCACCTCTCTGTTTCAGAATTTCAAGGATATTGCCAAAGGATACCTCAGAGGGTGACCGAGGGGATCCTTCCCCCTCATCGAAATCTGTGTCTTCGGTGAGGGACTCCTCTGTGGAGTCCATGTGCTTCCTCTTACACAAACTTTTCCGGTGGACCTCCTCAGTGGGAGAAGCTGGGGAAGACAACGGAAAAGGGGATTTCTGAGGGAATATGTCCTGAGGCCCTTGCACCCGGTGTCCGCTAGGTGCAACTTGTGAAACCAGTGTACCAGAGGAGGGCGGAGGTATAGACAGTCCGGTATCGCCAGCAGCAGCAAAAGCCTTCTCCATCAGTTGGAAGGCTGGTCCACCCGGAGAGAAGTGTATGTCTAGGACAGGGGGTACTCCTCCACTAGGTGGCTCAGTCTGCCGACTCAGAGTCCCTGGATGGCTGTGGAGCAGCAAGCTATGCATGTCACAGCTAACATCCTGGGTAGTAGCAAAACTTTCCTGCCATGAAGGCAACTGCGGTTCCTTAGTGAGATCCATAAAGGGAACCGCATAAGGGGAAGACTGCACTACATCCATGGATTCAAAGGCAATGAAGGAGGAGAATAAGAAGGTGTTTTTGGAGATGGGTGATCACCTCTCAAGGAAAGATAGTTCCTGGGGTGTGGAATATCTCTGGCCAAGAATGCCTGGTCCACAAAATGCAACAAATCATGTTCAGAAAGACTTCTAGTGGACCTCACAGAGACTGAGGGAGAAACAGGCCTGTCAACAAAAGAGGCAGACTTGGTGCCCATCTCATCTGACCACACAGAGGACAATGGTGCCGAGAAAGACTGAACTACTGTAGTCTGCACCGAAGAAGTCATTGGTGCCGATGTCACTGTCTGCACCGACCCAGGGATCATCGGTGCCGAAATGATTGTCGGACCGACAAAACTGGAGTCAACAATAAAGGCCTCGGTTCCGAGGAAGATCTCAGAGCTGATGCGGTCAAGGTCTACACCAACTGAACGGTCGGTGCCGATACAGTGGTAATGGTCTGAACCAAGGAGCCCCTCGGTGCCGATATGTAGAAGGCTGCAGGAGAGGACGGAGCCGAAATCATTAATGGAGCCAAAGGTCTGGGCACCGAAAGCACTGGGGCTGTTTGAGAAAGCTCCGGAGCCGAAATTTTAGCCTTTTTAGGTTTTGGTTGGTGAGAGTCCCCAGCCGGGGACAAAGGCAAGAATTTAGCCTTAGTAGAAACATCCATCTTCTTATGGACTTTAGGATGGGTTGAGACCTCTGACCCAGAAATAGCCTCTGAAAAGGGAGATTTTAGAAGTCCCTTCAGTATCAGCTTGTTTTTCCTTTCCAACAAAGTTCTATTACAAAAGTTCTCACATACAGTACAAGGAGGTTCAACAGATAAATGGGAAGCTCCCAAACAAATACAAAGAGTGTGCATCAGAAGTAGGCAGTTTGTGCCCACAATCAAAACACCTCTTAAACCCTGGACTACTCTTTTTATCTGCCATATTAACAAATAGAAAAGTACCAACAATGGTACAAGAAAGTACCCGAAGGTGTGAAAGAGAAAGGGAAAAAAATTACCAACGATTGTAAGGAAAAATTAACTCGCGGTAAAAAGAGTAAGTAAAGGACAGAAAAAAACTGAGGAAATTATGAACGCTAGATGCGATAGGGCAAGAGACAATAAAATAACTTTTCTGACAGAAAAGTAATTTGTAAAGCAATTAAACAGCAATTGACTGTACTTAGCTCAAGAGAAGTAGCTTGACATGACCGGATGGCAGCACGGCAACGAAATCTGAGGTAACAGGGAGAAGGGAACTGTGGGTAAGAGTTTAGCTCGAGAGTTTGAAGCTGACACGAGCCTGGAAAATGGCCGGCTCGGAACCGATACCCATATGCAAGGAATGAACGAGGATTAACAATATCAGATATATAACATTACAAGATTTGACAATGGCTGTTCAACTTCAGTTATGTCAAAAAGGGAAGCATGTGTACCATTTATAAAGGACTTAAAGGAAAACAATATTAAAGCACAAATTTTGCAGCAAAATTAAAGATTCATCTCACGGAAGGACAGAGGACTTTTACACTTTGGAAGATGGTTTGGAGTTTTACAAAATAATAAAATTCTAGAAAAAAAAAAAACAGAAGAAATGGACTAAAGCTTGTCTACATCTCTCAAAAGAAATTCAACAAGAAATGGATGGCTTGTTAAAGACAAAAAAAAAGAAAAATAATTTATTTTCAGTGCAATATTTATTCAGTAACAAAGTATATGAAAAGCAAGGATACGATACTAAATACCACTTTTACTAGGTAAATAATTTTTTTCCTCATTTCAAATGACTTTCTTTTAAATTATATAAGTGAAGCTAATTCCAAATAGAGCTTAATCAGTCATATGCAAAATATCAATATGATGAAGCTTATGTAGAGAAACATTTTAAGATCATAACATGAGTTTGTACTGTGCTACTAAATATAGTACTTAAAACAAAAAAAATGACAAGAAAAAACATGCTAAGTTGCATTCTAATTCATACACAGTGGATATAAAAAGTGTAGACACCCCTGTTAAAATGTTAGGTTTTTGTGATATAAAAAAATGAGACCAAAATAAATCATTTCAAAACTTTTCCCACCTTTAATGTGATCTGTAACCTGTACAATTCAATTGAAAAACAAACAAATCTGTTAGGGAAAAAATATAAAAAATAAACTTACAATAAGCTAGTTGCATAAGTGCGCACACCCTTAAACTAATACTTTGTTGAAGTAGCTAAAAAAATTATTTTCATGCCTATTTGAAGCAAGCACTTTTGTGTGCCTTTATAAGCTTTAAAAGCTTCTACAAGTTATTCTTAGCTTCTTCTTCTTCCTCAAAGTGAAAGTTGATGTTTCTACTTACTCTCTGAACCTGAAGTGATGTACAAGAATGTTAAAATGGAAAAAGTGTTAAAACTGATAAATTTACTTAAAATTTACTTTAAATTTAATTAAAACGCACTGTACTAAACCATACATAATGAATATACATAATTCATATAATAAAGATGAAAAATTAGCTTTAAAACTAATAAGTGTTTTGAAGTTTAGACTGCTTGTTATATAATAACAGATACAGCACACTGCAACTTATAATAAAGACACTTCTGATACGACTCAAATGATTATAGTTCCTGATTATTTGATTTAAAAATCACAGATAATTTTAAATAAAATCCATCAATTATAATCTGATACAAGTTCAAATTTTTTCTGATAAAATGCATAAATAAGATTTCCCACTGATTGCAAGAAATGAAAGTACACACACACACACACACACACACACACATATATGTATGAAGAAGAAGGGATTAGAATAAAGATTACCGGATATACAAGGGAACGTACATCTGTCCTTTCAAACAGCATAGCACATTTGGATTATAACTGAAGTATGGAGTTCATGTAAACAGTAAATGGTACAAGATAGATAGCATAAGCAGAAATGGAAAGAGATAAGAGTAAACAAAAATAGAATGATGTAAGGATATATACACATAAACATATTTAGTTGATTGTTATATAAACAATGTTATACATAGTAAATAAAATAAATAATAATATGCCATCTGTTGACCTTTATAACAACACATGTGAAAATAACAACTGATAACCTTCTTACCTTTATTGTAGTCCAGGGGATAAGGAGGAGGTTATAACGGAAGAAGGAAACAGTGATAACTAATCTGGCTTACTTAAAGTAAAACAGGATCTAAGCAGCCTTGCCTCTCTTTCTTAACAACATATAGAAAGGCTTTCTTAAAATGATCCATTTTAAAATAGGAAACATACATGCAAGAAGCAAAAGCATGAGCTAAGTGTAGTTAGTCTAATGGGGAGGTTGAGCTGTAGTTAGTTTGATTTTATCAGCAAACTTGGAATATGTTATTCCATAGTAGAATGTTTTAAGGTTATATTGTTAGATAATGTTCTAGTAGTTTTAAATGCTTCGTCCATAGCTCAAAGTTCTTTATCATTATCTCTGAAGTATATAATAGTTCTTTACAGAAATATATTTTTAGTAATATGTTTTCTTATCTCTGATTTTAAATGTTTATCTATTAATATTAATGGATTAAATAATCCAGTGAAGAGGAGAGCCTGCTTAAATGCTTGAAGTTACATAAAGCTCAAATAGTACTTTTAAAGAAACTCATTTACTCAATAAGGAAGCTAATAAATTATCATTAAAAGAATTACTTGATTTAGCAAGATCTGGTTTTAGATCTAAAAGAAGAGGTGCTCTCATTCTGTGGAATAACTCCCCACTTAAGTCTAATGTAATGGATACCTATGTTGTTAAAAACTGTATATTAAGCATTGTAATTGAAAGGAATAGGAAAACATATACTTTTGTAAATACTTACTGGATTCCAGGGGCTGGAGATAAAAATGCAAAAAAAATATCTAGACACTATAGCCTATTATATGAAAGGTCATGTCATAATGGCTGGTGATTTTAACTGTATCTTATCTGATTATGCCACTATTAATAAGAAACATAAGACTCACATCAGCAGCTAAACATTTATCAAATTTTGTAAACCTTGCAAACGTAAAGGATATACATGAACTAAGAAAAGTAAATTCGCTGCAATATACCCATTATTCAGGTTTTTGTTACAGGCAATTTCATTTAAAATATCAGAGAAGTTTCAATAGTGTCATGTCCATTATCAGATCACAATGTTATTACAGCCAACATTATTTTAAAAACTAACAACTTAATTCATCATAGAACACTACCGGAATACATTGCTAAAATAAAACATTTAAGGAGTGGTACATAAATGCGATCAAGAATTTCACAGAAATAAATTTAAATGGTGAATTAAATATTACCCTTTGGGACTCACTAAAGGCTTACTTAAATGGTAGTATTACATGCTGGTATACAAGTAAAACAAAAGAATGGAATAAAAAAATTAAACACATTACAGACTAAAATAGATAATATAAAGTTAGACCTAAAACCAAATGATACCGTCAGTCAGTCAGAACTAAAAAAACTGAATCAAAATATGCTGAAATTATAAATCATAAATATCAATAAACCTGGAAAAACCAAAGCTTCACACACATTCAGTGAACCCATCAAGCTTAAATGAACTTGCTATCAGAACTAAGAAAATGAACAGACTAAATTACATTAAAGAAATTACAATACAACTAAATAAAAAAAGAAAAATTTGAAGTTATGTACTTACCATAACTTAGCATCTGTGCTGTCCATTTTCAATCTTCCTCAGGAATGGGTTAAGGGTCCGACACTCAGATCCTGCTCAGCTGCATACACAAGACTTCTTATCCAAACCTCAAGCTCCTCCCTCTACCCATAATGCTACATTCCATCCCCAACTCCTAAAGATAGAGTTTGCTGCCATACTGCCCATTGCGATACAGACACAAGCAAGAAGACTGGGCTCAAACCAGTAACACAAGGGTTCCAATAACGTCTAAAGATCCTTCAAGGAATGACAGGGCCAGAGGATGGTTGGTAGGGAAGGTGAGGAAGAATGAGAATGGAAAAATAGACAACACAGATGCCAAGTTATGCTAAGTACATAACTTATTAACCCAATGTTGTCCTTTTCATTCTGTCACCAATGGTTCAGAGTCCTCAGCTACGTATCTCTCAGAAGGCCCTCAAGGAAGGACATGCCGAAGCATTGTCGGGCCAAAGGAAGCTCTGCTTCTGGAATAATGCCTACTTTGTAATGTGAAACAAAGGTATGAATGTTTGACCAAGAGGCTGTGGCACAGATATCATCAATGGAAGTTCTTGAAGAGAATGCAGAGAAGTAGCCACAGATCTAGTGGAGTGCACTCTAGGAGGACGAGGCAACTCCATCCCTTTTTGTGAATAAATTTGCAAGGTACAAATCAATAATCCATTTGGCCAGAGTAATTTTGGATACTGCCTAACACAAGAGGTTATGGAAAAAAATTACAAACCGCTGATGAGACTTCCTGTATTGTTTCGTTCTGTGAAGATGAAAATATAATTGCCTGTGAACATTAAGAAGGTGTAGCATATATTTGCCCTTATTAGAAAAATTAGGAAAGAAAAAGTACAGTTTTGTACCTAACATAAATGTAGATGTCCGATAGGTATGCATCTGGTCATAACATATGGGTTGTCCTGCCTCAGGCAGCCCTTCGGTCGGCCGGATTCCAAAGTCTGGGTCTGGCCTCGGCTGATGTCGCACTTTCCCCGACGTCAGAGTGTCTGGGGTATAAAAGCATCAGCCGACACCATTTTCCTCAGTTTTTCTTGCCCCAGATGCCAGGTGCCCTCTAGGAAGGCTAAATTTGGATAAATGCAGAAACGTTCCAAACATTTGCAAAATTATATACATGTATAAACAAGCAAATACACCATAATAGATTCCCCCAGCTAGCTAAAAGAGGGGTAAGTACCCTAGGAATACCACAGAGGGGTAGGAGGGAGGGTAAACCTGACTGCAGATGCATACCTATCGGACATCTACATTTATGGTAGGTAAAAAACTGTACTATGTCCTTCAAGGATGCATCTGCAGTCATAACATATGGGTAGAATACCATAGCCAATCTGGGGGAGGAGGTACTAAGAAAAGGATGGTGTAGTTAAGATCCCCTGCAGGACTGCAGTAGCAAACCCTGCTCTGGATCTGGAGTATAAAGGTAGATTGTAATGCTTGGCAAATGTATGCATGGAGCTCCAAGTAGCAGCTTCTAAAATGTCCTTGGTAGCCACCCCTCGTAGGAAGGCTGTAGTGGTGGCCGTGGCCCTTGTGGAATGAGGCCTGATGTTTTCAGGAACTGTCTTTCCATGAAAGGAGTAGCAAAATCGAATGCAATTTCCTATCCATTTTGAAATTGTCTGTTTGGAAATTGCTTTTCCTTGCACCCAAGTAGCATATGCTACAAAACGTTGGTCAGTTTTTCTGCTAGTTTTTGTTCTGTCCAAGTAGTAGTGTAGTTGTCTGTGTATATCCAGGGTGTGCAAAAGTTTTTCCCCTCTATTCTGTGGATTAGGGAAGAACGTAGGCAAGTGAATAGCTTGGTTCAAGGATACCCTAGATACCACCTTTGGCATAAAGGTAGGATTGGTTCTTAGTGAAACTCTATCCTGATGGAAAATAAGAAATGGCTGCACTGCCATTAATGCTTGTAACTCAGATACTCTTCTTGCTGAAGTGATTGCCAGAAGGAATGCAGTTTTCCAAGACAGAAACTGTAGATCCGCCGATGCTGCTGGTTCAAAAGGTGGAAGTGTCAGTTTCTCCAGCACAAAGTTGAGATCCCAAGCAGGTAGAGGGGGTCTTCTTGGAGGTTTAATATTTTTGATCCCTCTCAGAAATTGTCTGAGGAGAGGGTGCGAGAAGATAGGTGGTTCCACTTTGTATTCTGCTGAAATTGCTGAAGCATGAATCTTAATGGAAGAATAAGACAGGCCATTGTGGAACAATTCTGCTAAGTATTCTAGAATATGTGTTATGTTTGCCACTGTGACATCTGAGCCTTTTGATGTGCTCCAAATGAGAAATCTCTTCCATTTAGCCGAGTATGTCTTCCTTGTGGAAGGCCTGCGAGCCTCCAAGATAATGTCCTTCACCCTCTGAGATAAAACAGTTTGATTGGGTTTTAAGGAATTTTCCAGGCAGTTAGCTGCAATGTTTTCAAGTTGGGATGCAGGGTCTTGAAATTGTTCTGCGTCAGAAGAAGAGGCCATATGGGGAGAGGCCATGATTTTGCCTGAGACATGCTTCTCAATAATGGATACCAGTGTTGCCTTGGCCAGTCTGGAGCTATTAGTATCACTGTTGGCTGTTCCTCCCTGATCTTCAGTAGAACCTTGTACATCAATGGGAGAGGTGGGAAGGCATATACTTTTAGGGCTTTCCAGCTGAAAGAGAGAGAGTCCACCCTCCAAGCTTGTGGGTGGTATGCCCTTGAGCAGAATGTCTTCAGTTGATGGTTGAGTGGGGAGGCGAACAGATCTATCTCCGGCATTCCCCATGTCTTTGCTATGAGTTGGAAGATGTCTGGGTGCAGCATCCATTCGTGTGCATCCATGGTACTTCTGCTTAAGCTGTCCGCCAGTGTATTCTCTTTCCCTGGCACGAATTGTGACTGTGGTTGGATATTGAGATTCAGGCATAGTTCCCATAGATTCATAGCCATCCGGCATAGAGGGTAAGAGTGTGTGCCTCCCTGCTTGTTTATGTACCACATGACCGTGGTGTTGTCTGTCCTTATTAACAGGTGGCCTTGTTGGAGGAAGGGTTTGAAGGCCTTGATTGCATGCATCACTGCCAGCATTTCCTTTTGGTTTATGTGCATGCCTAGCTGTCCTTGAGGCCATAGGCCTTGAATACATTTGCCCTCCATGTGTGCTCCCCATCCTCGGTCTGAGGCGTCCGTGGTGATGATCTGCCTTGTTTTTGGTTTGTTGAAAGGCAACCCTCTGTTGGACTGGCAGGCCTGAGCCCACCACAGAAATTCCTTCTGAAGGCATGGAATGATTGGTATCAAGGTTTCTAAGCTGTGACTGTGTTGAGACCATACACTCCTTAGGTACCATTGTAATTTCCTCATATGCAGCCTGGCATGCGGTATAAGAATTATGCAGGATACCATGTAACCCAGGGCCTGCAGGATTTTCCTTGCAGTAAGCTGAGTTTGTCTTGTCAGAATCATGAAGTATTCTGTAAGTTGTTTTTGTTTTTCTTCTGTGAGAAATGCCATTTGGGTGGTTGTGTCCAGATCTGCACCCAAAAAGGTTATCCTTTGGGATGGTACTAGTCTTGACTTTTGGATGTTGACTGTGCATCCCAAGGCCTGTAGCAGGTGTATGGCATAGGCCAAGTCCTTTATCAAATTTCCCTTGTTGTCCGCTTGTATTAGGCAGTCGTCCAGGTATGGGTAAATTTGAATTCCCTGTAGTCTGCAATGTGCAATTACAGATGCCAGGCATTTCGTGAATACTCTGGGCGCAGTAGATAAGCCAAAGGGCAGTGCTGAGAATTGATAATGCTCTGATCCTGCAAGAAATCTGAGGTGTCTTCTGCAACTTGATTGAATAGGGACGTGCAGGTATGCCTCCTTGAGATCTAGAGTCACCAGCCAAGACTCCTTGCCCAACATGGGAAGAAGTTGCTGTAGGGTCAGCATCTTGAATTTTGGCACAATGAGATAAGTGTTCAGTGAGGACAGGTCGGGAATAGGCCTCCATTGATTTTCTTTTCTTGGTACAAGGAATAGTCTGGAGTAAAATCCTTGGCCTTGTTCTGAATATGGTACCTGTTCTATAGCTTTCATCTGAAGTAAGTTGTTGATCTGTCTTAAAACCTCTGCCCTCTGATTTGGTGGAAGGTTTGGCATTCCGTTTCTTTTTGGCAAAGTGTGGAAGTGGAACCTGTATCCTTTGTCTATTATTTGCAGTGTCCATGTATCCTTTGTAATATAATGCCAGTTTTTTGAGAATAAAGCCAGCTTTCCGCCCAAGGGTGCTTCCAGTTGATCCCTGGTAGGCGGAATCAGAGTTAAGTCATTGAGCCTGTCCTGGTGTAGTAGTTGTTGTTGTTGCTGTTGCACTACTCCTCTGGTTGGCAGGCTGCCACTGACGGCCTCTGTAGGAGCCCTTCAATTGACCTCTGCCTCTAGGGCACCTGTTCCTGCCTCTCTGGGCTCTGTCCGAGTCTGGAAAGGACCAATTCTTAGTAGGCTAGTTTCTGATGAATCTCGGTGGTTGTACTTGCAGGAAATCTTTAACTGTTTGCACAGATTTTGCCTTTTCTTCAACCTTTTTTAAGATCTCCTGAGCAGAGGAGCCAAATAAATTTTGTTTCTCCATTGGAGCATCCAGGAGTTTAGCTTTAACATGGTCTGGCAAAGATTGTTCCTTCAGCCAGGCATGCTACGAATAACTGCCCCAGTCATAGCTGATCTAAATGAAGCCTCCAGTGCATCATAACCACATTTTAAGAAATGATTACTAACCTGTTGTGAATTGTGTACCAAATCCTGAAGGGATTTACGGTCTAGGGGTTCAGGAGAAGAAAGTTTCTTATTCAGTTCATCTAACAAATACTCTTGGTACTGTATCATATGAAATTGACAATTTAATGCCCTGACAGAAAGAGTTGCAGAAGTATATACCTTCTTTCCCCATCTCTCTAAAGCTCTAGACTCTCTATCAGAGGGTAGAGGATTTTTGGCAGTAGCGGCCGCAACCCCTTTAGGGCCCTGAGAAATAGTTTCTGGGTCTGCAGAATGGGCTTTATACAGATGGAAATGAGAATCCGGGACCCTGTAGTATCTGTCTGGTTTGGCAGGGGCCGGAGGAAGAGCATCAGGGGCTGTACTGACATCATTGTACACATCATCAATTACATTCAGAACAGGAGGTATAGCTAAGGGCCTATGTTGAGGCAAATGCAAAAAGGTCCTTAATCTTTTTCTAGAATCAGAGAAATCCTGACCTTGCCATTGAAAATGCTCTCTCATGGAGTGTAGAGTCTCACCGAAGGAAAACTCTTCAGGAGGGGAGGCCGAAGGGATAGATTCCTCAGCATCTGAATCCTCATAAGGCGAGTAAGCCCCCTCCTGGTGGTCTGACAACTCAGACCCATCCGTGGAATCATCTGAAGAGTGTGGGTCAGAGGGGTCAGTCCTGGGCCTTTTATCCGGAGGAGGGTGAGAAGCCCTGTCTGGGTGAGGTTGTGAACCCCTAATTAAGGAAATAAGGTCCTCTGCAAAGGCTGAGGATCTGTGAACTAGAGGAAGGCCTCTGGGAGGTAGTTTTGGTAGGCAAAGCTTTAGACAGTTTGGCAGCTTTAGCCCTGGAAAAGGCCTTAATGGACATGGAAGCAGGGGGCCTAGCTGCCCCACGTGCAGGAGTAGACATGTCCAAAGGTATGGTGTCGGACATTTCCTGAACACTGGTTTTGGTAGGAAGTTCGGTAGCCGACTCAGCCGGGGCCTCCCGGGCCTCGGTGGTCGGATGTATGGGTTCGGAAGAAGGAATCTCCGAGGACTCTGTTTCGGCCGAAACCGAGACACTCGCGGTAGGCCTAGCCGTGGTTTGAGCCGAAACCGCGGGCCGCGAGTGTCGGTCCTTTTCCTTCTGTTTTTTCACAATATGCGTAGTCGGAGTCTCCGATGGCATTTTATAAGCAAAAGTGGCACCAAAAAATTCCTCTGCAAACTCCGACCGACGTCTAAGAGTTCGTCGGTTGAAGGAAGCACAGGCTAAACAGACCGATACGTTGTGGTCTGGGCCTAAGCAAGGAAGGCAGTAGGAATGGAAATCCTTATGAGGTATTTGTTTCCCACAAGTTAAACAATTATTTACTTTGTCTGACATTGGCTGAGGCAAGAAAGAGTCCCCAACGGGGTACTTAGCTTTTTTCAAAGTCTTCGGACACTGAATTCACTGGATCTGACCGACCGGCACTCGCGAACAGCTTCTGCTTCGGGCACCGCGCGGCAAGAAAGACTGAGGAAAATGGCGTTGGCTGATGCTTTTATACCCCAGACGCTCTGACGTCGGGGAAAGTGCGACATCAGCCGAGGCCAGACCCAGACTTTGGAATCTGGCCGACCGAAGGGCTGCCTGAGGCAGGACAACCCATATGTTATGACTGCAGATGCATCCTTGAAGGACATCTAGTAATTGTAAAGACTGGTTAATATTATTCTCTATGACCACTTCAGGCAAAAAAAAAAGTCTGGTTCGTAGGAATAGCCTATCTTTACGGAAAATAATGTTAAGGAGGGATAGCTGATAAGGCCTGGAGTTGAGAAATTCTTTTTACTGAAATAATAGCTACCAGAAGGATTGTTTTCCAAGATTGAAACTTCAAGGTTCAAGTTAAAAGCCCTTTGAATCAGCAGAGAAATGTGACGGCAAGGACCACCGTCAGATCCCGATGATGAGAAGGATTCTTTATTGGAGGTCTAAGAAGGAAAATTCCTTTCATGAAAGCTAAAGGAAGCTTTACAAAGTTAGGAAGATAGCAAAGAAAATGATTCATTACTAGTATGGAAGTTAGATATGCCTGCTAAATGAAGTTTCACAGTAGAAAAAACTGTGTCTTTCCTTGAAAACCATAGTGAGAAAAAGAAGAATGGCCAAAGTAGGTGCTGAAAAGGGATCAATATTCTTATTGGAAGCCCATTTGGAAAATCTTTCCCACTTAATTCTGTAGACTTTCTTGATGGAGGCCTTCTGGGAAGCTAAGACAATATCACGAACTGGGGAAGTGAACCTAGGCCAGCTTACAATTACTGGAAGTGGAGAAACCATGTGGTCAGTTTGAGGGTGTGAAGATTGGATGCTGAATTCCTGATGGGTGAGATAAGAGAGCCCAAGTGGGCTCCAGTATCCATGGAGGATATTTCAAGTGAGAACATAGGAAGGGGAACCAAACCTGTCGAGGCCAGAAGGGAGAAATGAGGATGACTGAGCTCTTCAGCCTTCTTGCTTTCTGTAGAAACTTTGGAATGAGAGGAAGAGGGGGATAACCACAGAAATGACCTGGGGCCAATCATGAATCAGAGCATCCCTCAGTGACTCCTCAGAGGCAAGCCCAGAGCGAAGTACCTGCTACACTTGTTGAGGGGAGAGGAAGTACCTGCTACACTTGTTGAGGGGAGAGGAAGTACCTGCTACACTTGTTGAGGGGAGAGGAAGTACCTGCTACACTTGTTGAGGGGAGAGGAAGTACCTGCTACACTTGTTGAGGGGAGAGGCAAATAGGTCACAGCAAGGTTGGTCCCAGTCACTGAAGATCACATTCGCTACTGTCAGACTGAGGGACTAGTAGTGGGGAATCAGAATAAACCTGCTAAGTCTGTCTGCCAGCACGTTGGTTTTCCCCACTGTGGGTGTGTTGCAATAAGAATGAGGTCTGAAGAGATCGCCCATTCTTAGACTCTCGTGGCCTCCCTGCACAATGGGTAGGAATGGGTTCCTCTTTGTTTGTTTGACATACCACAATACTGACATGTCTGTTATGGATTACAATAGCCCCTAGAGGGAGAATGTCTAGAAAAGCTTGCAACATTAGTAGGACTGCCCTCATTTCTAAGACACTGATATGCGACTATCTCCGAGGGGGATCACGTGCCTTGGACCAACCTTCCCATGAGATGCCCCCCACCCCAGTTGGGAAGCATACATGGTCACTGTGGCTACTGGAGGAGGAACACAGAATGGTCTACCCAGAAAGAGGTCTGACTGGATCCACCAATTAACAGGATGTTTGCAAACTAGGGTGAGTTTTATGGGAAAGGATAGAGGCTGGTAAATAATGGACCATTGAATCACCAGTGTCCACTAACAGAATTGCATAAAGAATCTTGATGAGCAACTAAAAGAATGGCAGCTGACACTGACCCAAGAGCTTGTAACACCAGTTTTGCTGGAGGAGCTGGAAGAGATAGTATGTCCTGCAACTGATTTCTCAATGATATGATGTGATGAAGAGGTAGTGACGCCACTTGAGTTATAGTATCCAGCGGAGTTCCTTTAAATTACCGGGTCTGTACAGCCGTCAGCTTCAATTTGGCAAGATTTATCATGATGCCTAGGGAGTTGGAGATCTGAACAAGTAATCTCTGGGTTGTAGAAGTTGATGCCTGGTTGGGGCAGTGAGGAGCCAAACGTCTAGATAGGGAAACACCTGTAATCCTTTGAGTCTCAAGTGTGCTGCCACAACTGCCACCCTGGGGGGCTGTGGTAAGGCCAAAGGGCAGTGCTCTGAACTGGTAGTGATTGGCTCCCAGCCAAAAGTGCAGGTGTCTCCTGGAGCGCCTGTCTATTCTGATATGATAGTATGCATACTGGAGATCTACAGAGCACATCCAATCAGCCCTGTGCAGAGTGGAACTTTAACTTCTTTACATACTGATTTAGATCGCTTACATCCAGAATTGGTCTCAGATCCCCATTTTTTTTGGCACTAAAAAGAAGTGAGAGTAAGTTCTAAATCCTATTAATTCAGGTGGGACCTCCTGGATAAACCTTTTTTGTAGCAGCTTTTGAACCTCTTGAGCTGTGTAATCCCTCTGACTGGGTGGAACGTTGGGAAATTTATTCCTTGTGACGAGAACTGAAAGGGAACAGGATGTAGTAACCTCTGGATATTATATTTAGCACCCAAGCAGTGTTCGTAAGATTTGCCCAGGTTTCCAGGTGCAGGGAAACACGACCACAGACTGCATCCAGAGATGGATAGTTGGGCAGCACTTTAGGAGTGCAGACAGAGACTACTGGAGAAGGAATGTCTGAAACCCTGCCTCTTGGGTGACATCCACCATTAAAACATCCTCTTCTGCCTCTGGAGGAAGTATCCATGCGCAAGTCTTGAACAGGTCCACAAAACTTCTGAACCACAGTTTCTTATCATCTCGCTAGTTCCTGTAGAATGTACATTGAGCGGTAAAAAAATTGATTCCAACAGCAGACAAGGTCTTTCCCTCCTGCTCGCTGCTTGTGAGCATATCTTTTACTGATGTCCTAAAGAAGGAGGAGCCTTCAAAGGAAGCATTAACAAAAGACATTTTAAAGGGTTCCGTGAAGTCACATAGCCGCATCCAGACATATCTTCTAACGGCAATGCCTGAACTCGCTGCTCGTGAGGTACCCTCCACTGTATGGGAAATTAGCTTCATTGATGAATTTGGAATGGATGAGACAGTAGCCAGTTGGGGAGAAATCATCTTGGGGTCCTCCGCAGACATAGACTCAGAGAGAGAATTAGAAAGCTCCTTGAATAAACTCTGTCTGTATGCAAGTAAAATGTGCCAGGTAATTTAACCTCAGTGCGATGGTGGCTGAGGCATATACGAGCTTTCCAAACCTGTCCATCACTCTGGACTCCCTGTTTGGTGGATGGAGAGAAGAGCTTTGTTCCGCTAGCTCCTTCTTAGTGGCTGCGACCACAACAATGGCATCAACTGGGACACCTTTGCTCCAATAAGGTCTGTCTGATGGGGGAACATGGTTGGGGGTGGGCTCAACAGTGTCCAGTTTCTTCCAATCCCAGTGGGAAACAAGGTAAATATGTTCATCCACTGGGGGAGGGGGTCATCCAAGACATAGATGAGCCAGCCCTGAAAGTCTCCAGGAAACGCAATTCTGCAGGTGAAGGATTTTGGGAGGACCAGCCACCTTTCTGCTTGAGAATTTCCAGGATATCCTCAAAGGAGACGTCAGGTGGTAATCGGGGAGATCCTTCCCCCTCATCAAAATCAGAAGACAGCTCCATAGGAGAGTACACGTGCCTCCTCCTGCATTGTTCTCTTCAGAGGCAGCTCTTCCATGGGGTTCTCAGAGGAGGTTTCAGTAGAAAGTGGGATTCCCCTCTGGGGAAAATGTATGGAAGCTTCTCTGAGCTGGCTGACCCTGAGGAGCAATAACAATGGGCTAAGAACTTGGACCAGATAAGAGGCAAGGGATGTGATCGAAGACTAAACAGGACTGCTCTCTATGCTAAGAGAAAGCCCTCTCTACAACATGAAAAGCAGACAGACACGGGGAAACCTCCCCCACTTCCACAGAGCTGAAGCAGCCAAACAAGGAAGGTCAGAGCAAACCCCGGATCCAAGCCCTCCTGAGAGAATCAGGCCCCAAGAGGTACTAAACAAGGTTGCCCACTGTCTCCACTACTTTTTGCATTAGTAATACAACATTTTGCTAACTTTACTAGGTCAAACAAAAATATTTACAGAATAAAATAGAAGATGATTTGGAACTTGATTCAACTCTTTGTGGATGACATTCTACTTACAATAGGAAAAATCACTAGAACATAAAATTAGTTCTATGAGGCAATTTGAAACTATTTTGAACTTTAGAATTATAAAATGAGTACACCATCAGTAAGAAATTAAAAAAATTCATACAAAAAATATTCTGATTTTAATTGGAGTAATACTCAAATTAAATATCTAGGTATCATCATCATGTCTAACAGTAAAGAAATGATAAAAGTGAATTTAACAGTTTATCAATAAAATTATAAAAGTCTAGTCATAAGTTGGAATAAATGTTTCTTTAGAAAAATGCTCACTGTTAATTAAGATGGAAATTCTCACTAGATTATTTCATATGCAATCATTATCATTGTCTCAGCCAAAAAATATTAATGAAAAAGATTAATATCATTCTATTTAAGTTTCTTTGGCATCCTAATAAACACAGATTCTTTTAATTGGCACACAAAAGGTGGGGAAATGGTGGAAAAGGACTCACTGATGCTGAACTGTATACTATTTCAACTATTGTAAAAATTATTGCAGTGTGGATAAATTCATCATATGAATCAAAATGTAAACTAATACATCAGGTTATAGTATCTAAAAACATTACTACTGTCAGATGCAAATAGTTCCCAACAGTTTTGACTAGCTATTAAAAGATTATTGTTCAAATGGAAACAGTCCTTCTAATCACATTTCCTATATAAAAATATATTCTTTCTTCTGGAAATATTCTAATTATTGTATTAAAGACTTAATAATGTCAATATTTCCAATAGCATACATAAATAAATGCTTAGAAACTCACACAATTTCACTAGAATGATAGGCCTAAAAGAACAAAATAGATTTACTGGCATCGATTTTTAAATGGAACCCAAATACGCTGTTGAAAACTGGATGTCTAGATACAATTACAATTCTAATACTTGGTTAATACTACAAATATGTAGACATTTTGTAAACCCAAAGCTAAATAAGATATTTAACTTGGATAAGAAATCTTTCCCCCAAATACTGGCATTCCTAATTAATACTGATACCACAATGGAAAACAATTTATAGTTTATATATAATTTATAGAATTATTAAATTAGATTACACTTATATAATACTTATTGGAATTATTCCACAAAAAATAACAATGGAAATTTTACTGATGACGATCTTCTTTCGGCTTTTCCCGGTTAGGGGTCGCCACAGCAGATCATCTGTCCGCTCATGATTGGCAGTGGTGTTTTTTACAGTGTCGAGTTGCCAGCCCGGCGCCCAACCTTCCACAGAAGGCACACACACACACCTAGGGCCAATTTAGTGTGTCCAATTCACCTACTGCATGTCTTTGGGATGTGGGAGGAAACCGGAGGAAACCCACGCGACCACAGGGAGTACATGCAGACTCCACACAGAAGGCACCCCAGCTGAGAATTGAACCGGAGAACCTCTTGCTGTGAGGCCATAGTATTAAAGTCAACAGAAAAAAATGCAACCTCTTTATACTGGAAAATTCTCACCTGGAAATTCTTGCACAGAGCTTTTCTTACACCTAATAAGGTTACAATTATTTATAAATCAAGCAGAATAAAACACTGGAGATATGATGCTGATGTAACAGCAGAATGGAAACACGTGGTATACGAATGTGAGGTCATCTCTCCTTTTTGGAAAGAAATGAACAACTTTATTCAAGCACTATGATCAGCTAGATGTAAAACTTCCAAGTCATTGATTTTATTTAATTCTCTGATCCCTGAAATAATTCTAAGGACTCAAGTGCCTCTTCTTTGGTCTATACTAGCAATAGCTATGTAAATAACCACAAATTGGGAAAGTAAAACTACTCCCTCTTGTACTGATTTTTTTTTTTTAGTATGGTAAAAACTGTATGCAGTAGTGAACTGCATAAGATGAGGATGAGAACTTCTAACATTACACATTTATTTAAGTCTTGGCTAAAACTTAAAGATTTGCTTGAAAATATTAACTTAATATTACAGTGATATTACACAGCTGTGGATGCATGCAAATAGTTACTTGTTTTATACTACTCTGTTTGCTCATCGTTACGAAAATGTTTTTCAAAAATGTTCTGGATCCTATTTGCTCTGTGGGGACTTCTTGGATGACTCCTTTTTTTGAAGCATAGAGATGACCTCTGATGTTGCAAGAACCATTTGAATGGGTGGCACACATCTGGTAAAGACTGATTTACAAGGGGAAAGGAAACAAAGGGAACGAGGTAACCTCGGAAAATTATATTTTGTACTCCTCGATCTTGGGAAATTTGTAGCCAGGCACTTGGGTACAGTGAGAGACAACCCCTGACTGCCTCCAAAGATGGACAGTCGGTCAACTCCTCAGGGGTAATGAAAGGGACAATCAGAGAAAGCATCTCTATCACCCTGGTGTTGCGGACCCCCTCTGCCCAGAGTGCAGCGTCTTTCATTATAACCTCCCCCCTCTGCCTCTAGGGGAGGGCTGACCTTGTGCCTGAGGAAAACCTTTTTGGGATTTATGGAACCACATTTTCCCTCCTGTTTGACTCTTGGGATAGGGTCTAGAAGGAAGGGAGAAATGGACTCAGACAGCAGATAAGGTTTTTCCTTCCTGCTCGCACCTGGTCAAAGTCTCTTTTACCTGAAGTCCAAAGAGAGTTGAACCAGTAAAAAAAAGACTTAAAGGATTCCATAAAGTTACATAGATGCATCCAGAAATGTCTCCTAAGAGAGATCCCTGCTGTGGCTGCCCTGCTCGCTCCGTCAGCTGCATAGGAAATCAGCCTCATGGAGGAGTTAACAATAGAGATAAGGGTGGAGAGCTGCACAGATTCCTTGTTAGCAGATCCTGAAGCTACTGTACCCTAAAGGGTATCTCCCAACTCCTTCAGGAGATCCCTTTGAAGTCTAGTAAAATGGGACAGGTAATTCAGCGATCATAAGGTAAATGTCGCTGAAGAAAACATACACTTTCCATACCTATCCATTGTCCTAGACTCTTTATTAGGAGGATGGATATTCAAGGATGTCTCTGACAACTCCTCCTTTGTGGCCACTACTACCACCATAGCATCCACAGGAACTCCCTTAGTTAGAAAAGATTTGTCTTCTGGAGCGGTCATAAATTTGTCTGGCCTCCTCGGGATAGGCTCCACTGTGTCCGGAGAGGTCCAAGCTTTCCAGGATATGACCCCTAAAAGTTGGTCATATGGCGGTGTCACCCAGGAGGTGGAAGGTCGGGAACCAAAAGCCTCAAGGTACACTGATTCATCCTCAGTAGGGTTAGAGGTCTTCCAATCAGCCCTCTGTCTAAGGATTTCAAGGATGACTGCAAAGGAAACATCCTCAGAGGGGGATCTTGGGGACCCTTCTAACTCATCCAAATCACTGCCCGAAGTGACAGACTCAGGCGAGCCAATGTGCTTCCTCTTACAAAGTCTCTTCCGAGGGACCTCTTCAGTGGGATAATATGGGGAGGTCTCAGAAGAGGGGAAACCTCCAATGGGGGCTCCATGGGGCTCTGGTTCCCTATGCTTAGGGGCTGGGGGGGGGAGGTTGCTACAAGCTGCTGGAGGGACATCAGGTCTAAAGGCAGGGCTTTGTCAGTAGACCAAGCATTCTCTATTGCTTCGAAACCTTACCACCCTGCTCTGAAGAAGACCTCCGCTCCGAGGAAACAGAAGGTGGACTCCGAGCAGAAGGGACAGGTTCCGAAGCAGAAGTGGGAGCCGAAGCACCAAGCAGGAAAGTGGGTTCCGAAGAAAAACCAGGGCAACTATCCCTCTTGGACTCAGCCCGAGAGCATTGGCTCCCAGACCCCCTGGCTCCAGACTGAGCCGATGAGGATAGAGTTATCAGTTCAGAGGAAACAGGAAAAATTCTTGGAACTAAAGGTCCCAGCACTAAAGGCCCCAAAGCGTTATACTCCAAAAGTGAAGCAGTCAGAGGAGAAGCAGTAGCCTGAGGATGGGATGGCTCTGAAGCCTTTGGGTCTGGAGGAGCTAAAATTTATGCCAGCACTGGGTCACAGAGCAGCCTCTTCACTACCCGCTCAACATTCTCATCAGAAAGTGTCCTGGAGGAACGGGTGGAGACAGATGGAGATCTCCTACTTTCCAAAATAGGAGATCTCAAGGTTGGTGAAATCGGTTCCAAAACAGGTGAGTGTTTCGACACAGAAGGTTGTCTTGGCACAGATGAAACACACGGCACCGAGACTGAAGAAGCAGAATCTAAGCCAGAACTCTTCGGCTCTGTCACTTTAGATTTCTTTGATGGTTCTGAAGCCGGAACCGATGGAGCTTTCCTTTTATGAGTTTTGGTAACTGTCTGACCATGTTCCAGCTGTTCCTGGAAGGAACTAGTCATAAGGCCCCTGTCTATACGTTTTCTTTTTCATTCATTAAAAACCCAAGCACTGAAAGCATGATAGAAAGTACAGGGTTCTTGTAAATGAGCCTTTCCAAGACAGTACACACAGCTGGTGTGACTGTCAGTCAATGACATTTTTTGAGAACATTTGTCGCATTTTTTAAAGCCAGAAGGGCGATGTTCTTTATGTTTTCTGTCTTTATCTTTAGACATATTTCTGCTAAGAAGAAATAACAATACAACAACAAACCAATAGTACAACTATATGAGGAGAAGAAAAAAATTTTTTTTTTTTTTATAGAAGAAGGACTAGCACTCAGAGAGGAAAGGCCGTCTAATTTAAACAGGCAACTACGGCCCTCTAACTAAAAAAGGCCGTACAATCCTTAAGAAAAGGGGACAGGGGAGCAAACACTCACTGCAATCACTCAGATAATAGGAAAAAGCCAGTTAATAGAAAAGGGTGAAGAAATATGTGTAAAATGTTGAAAATATATAAAAAAATGTACTTAACCAACGAGCCAGTAAGAAGACAACCTCTAAGCTTTCGCAGCAAACGAGATCTGGGGAATTGCCATAAGGCACCACGGCATGATGCACCTGTTGTGGCAGGACAGGTAGCTTACATCTTTCTAAGCTGGGAATTGCTGATTGAAGGCTCAGTGCCTGCTATTTTAAAAGAGTATTAGTTCTGGTTTAAGCACTTGGGCTTTAGGTCAGTTATTCTACATTAAGAAGTTTTGTAGTCTGCACTCTTGTGGGAGGAGAGGCTGTATTCTGCCCTTCTGAGCTTGGAATTTCTGGTCATAGGCTTATTGTGCCTGCTTATTTGAACTGTTTCTTTCTGAAATTGGTGTGCCTTGTTGCTGTAGCATAGACCAGATTCAGGCCTGCTGAATCTAGCTTTGTTTGTATAACTTGAGCACTGATCCAGGCCATCTTTTTTTGGAGAAGGTTCCCCTGCACCCTAGTGGCAGGAGTGTGCAGTTAGAACTTGTCAGATTGAAGACTGCTGAAACAGGGCTCAGTTTTGAGCTTTTTTCTGGTTAATTGGGTAACTTGTTTATATCAGTTTGTTCATTTTCTATTGTTTTAAATATATTAAAAAAAAATTGTACTTCATTCATCTGCTTTTACTGCATTTGTGTTTCTTCCTACTTTATTACTAGGGGCATTGACTACAATTATGATCTAAAATATATAACAATAAGTATCCTTTTCTGTGCATTTAAAGTAATTTTTTTTAATTGTATCCGCTTTATTTTCTGAAAAAAAAAACAAAACATATATATATATACTTGTTTCCCGCCTTTCTAGGCTAGTATAGTCCAGTTTTCAGGTTAGTGCTGAATTCAGGGCTGTGTTACAAGTCTCTGTGTTTGCCCATAATACCTTACTTGAATAGAAGGAAGTTTCTCTATTCACCTGTGAGAGAGGGGAGCTTTGAGAAGCCCATCTGTTCCTGGTGGAGTGGTATCAGCCCAGAAATTAGAAGTTTATTGGCCATTTTGGGCTAATTTCTACCTATCTCTTTCATTTCTGTGCTATAAAAAACGCATTTGCCTGGTTTTGAGCGCCGGCCAGTGCCAGTTAGCTAAGGTATAACTATTCCTGGCTCCACAAAGTCTCCTCCAATTTTTTCCTTGGAACTAGACAAACTTTCAACTTAAGCACTCAAACCATTCATTTCTCAGCCCGGCACTTGCTCAAAACTCATAGCAAGCACTTATAAACCCTAGCACTAGACCCCCCCATACTGTACAGAAGGACAAGGCTCTCTATTTGACCTTACTAACCAATCAGTAAAACAGTTCACTGTACCTATCCAGCCATGTCCAAAGGGCAGTTTCAGATGTACTCTTCAGTCCAACTGGTGAATCTGGTCATTTTGAGGCAATGTTACAGCTGCCTCATGTACACAGACAACCCTCTTCTCCTATCACCAAACACTAATACATGCGAGAGATGCAATTATACAGCCAAACTGGAGGCTAAGGTCTCTCAACCCAAGACTGGATCAGACAATCAAGAGGAGAAGGGAAATACTTGCATCACACCACCAGTCTCACACAGACCCATTAAACCAGCACCAGCAAAAAACACACAAATGCACGAAAACATACTCGGAGGCTCTAAATAAAAATCTGCTAAAGCAACAGAGACCTCCAAAGCAGACATCCAAAAAATTCCACCCTCCAACACAAACCATGAAACACATACTTCACAAAACCAGTGTGTCATGCAATCACAGCCCTTAAGGCAAAATAACATACCCAACACACTAATAATAGATGACTCTATAGTCAGACATACTGACGTCCCACTCATTAGGCTGAACAAGGAGAAGGTTACTGTTAGCTGCCTGTCGGGTGCCAGAATCCGCCACATAACACAAGCACTCAGGTCACTCCAAAACAAGTACAAATACGACTCTGTTATTGTCCATGTTTGTGTGAATGACCTGAGCCCTACCTCCCTGGACTACATGAAGAGAGACATGGAAGAGCTTTCTGATCACGTAGCCCAGGCCGTTATGACCCTGAACCTGAGTAGCATCCTGCCCTCACCAAGAATGATACCACGGTATAAAGAAAAAAATTATAAATTTCAACAATTGACCAAGTTTCTGGTGTCATTCAAAGGGGATCAAGTGTCTGTCCACCTGGGATGACATGCTTGACAAGCCAAGCTGCTTCGCTAGAGTCGGCTTGCACCTATCACCCTTAGGCCTTCGAATACTGGCCAAGGCTCTTGCCACCCCCATAGTGCCTTTTTTACGCAAGGCTCAAAATACAAACCCACTGCCGTAAATAGCACAAGTAACAAAAAACTGAGGGTAATGCTACTCAATGCCAGAAGCCTAAACCTCAAAATGTACACACTCGAGGCACTCCTCAATATGCAGAAAATCGATACATGTGCAGTAACAGAAAAGTACAGTTTTGTACCTACCATAAATGTAGATGTTCGAGTGCGCATACAGCTGCAGTCATCACACTTGAGTTATCTGCCGTCAGGCGGGTCCTCGGTCGGCCGAATTCCAAAGTCTAGGTCTATGCGTCGGTTGTCGTCGCTTTTTCCCTGACGTCAGTACGGCAGGGGTATAAAAGAGGCAGCAGACGCCATTTTCTTCAGTTTTTCTTGCCCCAGATGTCAGTTGCCCCCAGAAAGGAAGGCAATACATGATGTTATGCAAAAATACATAAGTAGATAAATTAAAACAGTAGTTGTAAGCAAATACACCATATAGGAATACCCCAAATAGGTTGTATGTTAAAGGTGTTTGTCATAAGCTCCGTCCTAAGAAGGGATGGAGGGAGGGTAACCTGGACTGCAGCTGTATGCGCACTCGAACATCTACATTTATGGTAGGTACAAAACTGTACTATGTTCATCGTGCATACAGCTGCAGTCATCACACTTGGGTAGAATCCCAAAGCTAAGTAAAGGTGGCTGGTATTAAGCGGAGTTAGGAGGGGCTAGAATGCCCTGCAGGACTGCTGTGGCAAAGCCCACTCTAGATTTTGAGTATAGTGGAAGGTGGTAGTGTTTGGTGAAAGTGTGCACTGAACTCCAAGTAGCTGCTTCCAGAATGTCCTTGGTAGGGACCCCCCTGAGGAAAGCTGCTGAGGCAGCTGTAGCCCTGGTGGAGTGGGATTTGATGTATACAGGCACTGATTTTCCATGAAATGAATAGCAAAAGCATATGCAGTGGGCTATCCATTTTGAAATAGTCTGTTTGGAAATAGCCTTTCCTTGAGCACCTGTAGCATAGGACACAAAATGCTGCTCAGATTTCCTGAATGACTTTGTTCTGTCCAAGTAATAACAAAGTTGCCTGTGAATGTCCAAGGAGTGGAGTAGCCTCTCCCCTTTGTTCTGGGGATTTGGATAAAAGGTAGGTAAATGAATAGTCTGATTCAAAGCCACACTGGATACTACCTTTGGCATGAAGGTAGGGTTGGTTCGTAAGGAAACCCTGTCCTGATGGAAAATGATTAATGGTTGCACAGCCATGAGGGCCTGTAGTTCCGAAACCCTGCGTGTTGAGGTAATAGCCAGAAGCAAAGCTGTTTTCCACGACAAGTATTGTAACTCTGCTGAAGAGGTCGGCTCAAAAGGAGGCAGTGTCAGCTTCTCCAATACGAAGTTGAGGTCCCAAGCTGCAGCTGGTGGTTTCCGTGGGGGTTTTATATTTTTTGCCCCTCTGAGGAACTGCCTTAATAGAGGATGTGAGAATAAAGGAGGATCCGTACTTTATTGTGCTGAAATTGCTGAAGCGTGGATCTTGATGGAAGAGAAGGAAAGGCCACTGTTTAACATCTCAGCTAGGTACTGTAAAATCTGTGGTATATTTATTACCCAAGGATTCTGGCCCTTTGCTTGATTCCAGGAGCAAAATAGTTTCCATTTGGCGGAGTAGGTTTTTCTAGTAGAGGGTCTCCTGGCCTCCAAGATGACATCCTGTACCTCCTTGGAGAGGAGAGCCTGCTGGCAAATTAAGGTATTTTCCATGCAGCGAAATTTAGAGTTCAGAGCTGGCTGTGAGGGATCTTGTAGTTGTGCTGTGACAACAGAAGAGGGACTTGAGGCAGGATCCATGGTGGTGAGTGTGACAGGTTCTTTATTTATTTATTTTATTTATTTATTTATTTTACATTTGTTGACCGGGAGGATCCGACTGGATGCATGTCCATTTTCAGCGGAGGCCCGGGGAGAAAAGCTCCAACACATGTGACAAAAAAAACATTTAAATAACAGTGTAAGCAATTTTACATACAAATTAGAGCATGATAAGTTATTCCATCTAATTTATCTAAGATGTAAGAGGATTAGGATAGTAAGGAGATGTAGGAGATTCAGGTGTTAAGGCTGTTAGTCAAGCATAGAGTAGACTATCCAGGGTTTAGGCAATGGCAACATCGCATTGAACCCAGGTGTGTTTTTAGCTTAGTTTTGAATTTACTTAAAGTAGAGATGGATATAATGTCATGGGGAAGTTTGTTCCAAATTTTACCTGCAGCGTTGGTGAGAAGGGAGTCACCAGCAGAGTTATTAGTTTTGAATGTTTGGATTAGGAGACGGTTGGATGACCTCAATGGTCGTGGGTTGTTACTAAGGGGAAGCAACATTTTGAGTGAAGGAGCATATTCAGGGTTGTATATAATTTTGTGGGTAAGGACTAGTAGGTTGTAAGAGATAAGGTTAGGAAGCTCAGTCCAGTTGAGCTTGGCTAAGTTGGTACAATGATGGGTCCTATATGGTGACCCAGTAACAAACCTAGCAATATGATTGTAGCAATTGGAGAGTTTGTTCATGACGGTTTTACTTATGTTGTGAAGTAAGGGGGACGAGTACAGGAGTGATGAGAGAAGGTGAGTCTGGGCGATGGCCATTTTAGCTTGGGGGGTCAAGAAGCTATTTATTCTATATAACGAGCCTAGCTTCTTATTAATGGTCTTAATCATTTGGTTTACGTGTATATCAAATTTTAGTTTGTTGTCTATGGTTACCCCTAGTAATTTTGTCGAAAGGTCCGGAGAAATTATGGTCCCATCCTTAGCTTGGATAGTAAAGTTGATGGAGCAGGACCTTTTAGTTGATGGAAACAATAACATTTTAGTTTTTTTAGGATTAAGTATCAAGCGACGACTGGAGAGCCAGTTCTCTATTTTGCTGAAAGTAGACTGGGTTAATAATTGTAAATCTGAAGGGGTAGGACCAGAGCATATTAACGTAGAATCGTCTGCGTATTGTATGCAACTGGCATTAGGAATAACTGTATGCAGATCATTGATAAAGATGGAAAATAATAGTGGCCCTAAAATAGATCCTTGCGGGACTCCCAATGTATTGGGTAGTAACTTAGAGAGTTTGGTCTGCCATAAAACTGCTTGTTTTCTGCCAGATAGATAGGAACTAAACCATTGTACAGCAATGGTGTCCAGACCAAGTGAAGGCAATGTGTTGATTAGAAGTTTATGATCCACCATATCGAAGGCCTTCGACAGATCCAGAAATAGTGCAGATGAGATATTATTATTGTTTCGATAGGTGTTAATGGTGTTTGAAAAGACAAGAAGGGCTGAGGTAGTACTATGGAGAGGTCTGAAACCATGTTGGGTATCAGCCAGTAGTTGGTTGACGATTAGGTGTTGCATAAACTGTTTCTGAACACATTTTTCCATTATTTTTGCTAGAGGGGAAAGTATAGATATGGGCCTATAGTTAGAGAGATCTGTGGAAGTGCCTCCCTTGTGGAGAGGAATTACATAAGATATCTTCCAGATCTCGGGGATTTTGGCCTCTGCTAAGGAGCGATTGATGAGGATTGACACTGGGTAAGCAATTACCTCAGCTGTTTTTTGCAAATATTCAGCTGGGAGTTGGTCGGCTGAGAGTGTGGAGGGTTTTAGTTTTTTGATTAATTTACAAATAAATGAAGTTGCTACAGGTTGAAAGGTAAGTAGGGGAATATTTTTGAATGTACGAGAGTCAAAGGTATGAGAGCTGGGTGGTAATTGATTAGACAGAGATTGAATTGTCTCAGTGAAGAAGTGGTTAAAACTATTAGAGACATCGTCAGGGGATTTATCAATGAGTGTAGCAGGGACAGGGGTAGTAGTACAACCAGGGTGAAGAAGTTGATTTAGTCCAGCCCAAAATTTTTGTGGACAGTTTTGGTGGTCAGTTTGCAATTTACAATAGTATTGTCTTTTATCTAGTGATATTAGCCTTTTAGTTTCATTCCTAAGTTGTCTGTATTTACTTTGGTCCAGAGGGAGTTTAGTAGTACGCCAGGCAGACCACGCTTTGTTTCTGAGATTAATTTTCTGCCTTGTTTCTTTTGAGAGCCAAGGAACATCTACAGTTTTGGTTTTCTTTGAACGAATGGGAGCATGGAAATTAAGAATTTCTAGGAATTTTTTGTTAAAGTATAGCACTGCTTCATCTAAGGGTAGATATTTTAGTATTGTCCAGTTACAAGAATTTAATTCTAGTTGAAATTTGGTTAAGTCAAATTTCTTTTTGTTTCTAACAGCTCTGAGTGTGGGTTGCTTAGGAATAGCTATCTTATGCTTTATAATGTAGGTAAGATGGTGGTCACTTAAGCTATCGGGGAGAGTACCAGATGCATAGTGATCAGGATGACTATTAATTAGCACCCAGTCAAGTATACTGTCTTTCTGGTTAGATTTCCCTAGCCTGGTGGGAGTATTAATAATTTGCTTGAAAGAGTAAAGGTTAATATGTATAGAAGGAGCTGAAGGGGCACAGGTAGTCCAATCTATATTGAAGTCTCCGAGAACTAAGGTCTCTTGAGGGAAATGAGTAGATATCCAGTGAAGGGTGGATTCGAGAGTTTCTATATTATTCTTTAGGAGAGGATACCAGTGCTGTCGTGGCCAGTCTGGAGCAATGAGAATCATTTTTGGCCTCTCTGCTCTGGTTTTTAATAGGACTTTGGTCAGTAGAGGTAGAGGCGGAAAGGCATAGACTGTCAATGCTGTCCAACTGAAAGATAGTGCGTCCACTTTCCAGGCCTGTGGATGATAGGTCCTTGAACAGAATTTTTTCAACTGGTAATTGCTGTGGGAGGCAAACAGATCTATGTCTTGCTGTCCCCATGCTTGAGTTATCTTTGAGAAGACTTGAGGATGCAACTTCCATTCGTGAGAGTCTGTCATATTTCTGCTTAAGTTGTCTGCCAGAGTGTTTTCCTTCCCTGGCAGGAATTGTGCCTGTAGTTGAACTTGCCATTCCAGTGCTGTGTTCCACAGGGTCATAGCTTGCCTGCATAGAGGGTATGAATGCGTCCCTCCCTGTTTGTTTATGTACCACATGACTGTGGTGTTGTCTGTCCTTATCAATAGCTGGCCTGGTTGCAGTAGGTCCTTGAAATTCATAAGAGCATTTTGCACAGCTAGCATCACCTTTTGGTTGATGTGTAGGTGCATCTGTTTTTGGGACCATTTTCCCTGGATGCACTGGTCTGCCATGTGTGCTCCCCATGCGTAGTCTGAGGCGTCTGTTATAATGACTTGCCTTGCTTGTGGTATACAGAAAGGGAGACCTGTGTTTCTTTGGCATGCTTGAGCCCACCACAAAAATTCCTTTTGAAGGCATGGAATGAGTGGTAAAATTGTTTCCAAGCTGTGTTTGTGTTGAGACCATAAGTTTTTTAGGTACCATTGCAGTTTCCTCATATGCAGCTTTGCAAATGGTATTAGTAGAATGCAAGATGCCATGAACCCCAGAGCCTGCAGAATTTTCCTTGCAGTTAGCCTGGTTAAAGTTGCCATTTTGTTGAAGTATTGAGACAGTTGCCCTTGTTTGTCTGGCATGAGGCAAGCCATCTGGGCTGTTGTGTTTAAGCTGGCACCCAGGAAAATTATCTGTTGAGAGGGTATTAGCTTTGATTTCTTTTTGTTTACTGTGTACCCCAGGCAATTTAACAGTTTTATTACAAACGCCAGATGTTGCAATAGAATGTCCTTGCTGTCCGCTTGGATCAGGCAATCGTCCAGATATGGGTAGATTTGTATTCCTCATTGTCTGCAGAAAGCAATTACTGATGCCAGGCATTTTGTAAACACTCTGGGCGCAGTAGATAAGCCAAAGGGCAATGCACAGAATTGATAATGGGTTGAACCTGCAAGAAATCTGAGGTATCTTCTGCAATCTTGTCTGATAGGGACATGCAGGTATGCCTCCTTGAGGTCCAACGTTACCAGCCAAGACTCCTTGCCCAGCATGGGAAGAAGCTACTGTAATGTGAGCATCTTGAATTTTGGTACCTCTAGATATGTGTTTAGAATAGATAGGTCTAAGATGGGTCTCCAGTCTTTGTCCTTTCTTGGTACCAGGAATAGTCTTGAAAAAAATCCTTGACCTTGTTCTTTTGCAGGTACCTCTTGAATTGTTTTCATATCCATGACAGCAGAAATTTGTTTTTTTGTGCCTCTGCCCATTGATTTTGTGGCAGGTTTGGCATGGCCCTCATCTTTGGAAGGGTGAGAAAGTGGAATCTGTAGCCTCTGTCTATAATATCCAGAATCCATTTGTCGTTTGTAACAATGTGCCAGTTTTTTTGAAAATAAGGCCAGTTTTCTACCCAAAGGTGCTGCCATTATAGCTTTGTTTGGCAGGCAAAGGGGAAAGTCATTGTGTCTGCTTTCTAAATGACTGTGTTCTGTCTTCTCCACCTCTTGGGGCTGGTGATTGCCATTGCCTGGCTCTGTAAGATCCTTGAGGTTGTCTTCTACCCCTTGGGCGTCTGTATCTGCCCCTTTGGGGTCTGTCCGTGGCTGGAAAGGACCAATTTTTTGAAGGCCAGTTTCTGCTGAAGCGTGGGGGCTGCACCTGCAAGAAATCTTTAACTGTTTGCATAGATTTAGCTTTTTCCTCCATCCTCTTTAGTACCTCCTCAGCTTTAACACCGAACAGTACATCTTTTTGTAGTGGTGCATCTAATAATTTTGCTTTGACATGATCTGGTAAGGTTTGTTCTTTGAGCCAAGCGTGTCTACTGCATGAGGCCACTAAAGCATCAAAACCACACTGTAAGGTATGCTTCCCCACTTGTTCTGCTCCATGCAACAAATCCTGCAACTCTTTCAAATCAGGTTGTTCTGTTTGTGTCATTTTGCTTTTCAGCTGAGATAGCAAGAACTGCTGGTACTTTAACATATGAAATTGACAGTTTAATGCCCTCATGGTTAAAGTGGCTGATGTATACACCTTTTTCCCCCACCTTTCCAATGCTCTGGAATCTCTCTCTGAAGGTAAAGGGTTTTTAGCAGTAGAGGCCTTAATCCCCTTGGGACCCTGAGAAATAGTTTCTGGGTCAGCAGAAGGGCTTTTATAAAGGAACTGGTGAGAATCAGGAACCCGGTAATATCTGTCTGGTTTAACAGGGGCAGGAGGTAAAGAGTCTGGATTAAGACTGGCTTCTGCATACACATCATCCAAAATATCTAAGACAGGAGGAATAGCCAGGGGCCTATGCTGGGGAAGCAGCAGAAATTCCGAGCCTTTTCTTGGAATCTGAGTAATCTTGGCCTTCCCAGTGGAAGTGTTCTCTCAATGTATGTAGGGTTTCCCCAAAAGAGTAGTCCTCAGGGGGGGAGACCGAGGGAATAGACTCCTCAGCATCAGAGTCTTCAAAAGGGGAATAGGCGTAATCCAGGTCCTCAGAAAGGCCTGAGGTAATAGATGCCTGATCTGAGGAAGGGTAGTCTTCCTCCATCCTGGGTCTTTTGTCTGAGGGGGGTTGAGAGCCCCTGATGAGTGAAATCAAATCCTCAGCCATTTTAAGCATGTTTTTTGGGCATGGGACCTTGAGAGGGGGCTTGAGGACCCTGTTTTTTAATGTTCATTGTAGCTTTAGATTTAGTGTACGATTTGATAGATAAGGTGGTAGGCCTGAAAACGCCTTCAGAAATGGCAGGCCTTGCTAAACTATCCGTTTCACCGCCAAGAGTGGCGTCGGTATCTGCAGTGGGAATGGGGACTGAGGAACCTGCGACCTCGGGTACTGAAGTCACCAGTAATAAGGTTTCATTGGTAGTCAGGGGCTGCGTAGGTGCCTCGCAGAGAACCGAAGAACCGGTAGAAGGCCTTAGCGTGGTTTCAGTACTCGGTGCAGGTCTCGGGTGTCTGTCCTTATCCTTGCGTTTTTTGCCTAAAACTGGCGTCGGCATATCCGACGACATAATATAATTAAATGTTTTGCCAAAATAATGAAGGGCGAACTCCGTCCAGCGCTTAATAGTGCACTTGTTAAATCTAGCACAAAAACGGCAGGCCGAGACGTTGTGTTCTGGCCCTAAACAAGGTATACAATAAGAGTGAAAATCCTTATGCGGTATTTCCTTCCCACAAGAAATGCAATTATTAACTTTGTCTGACATCGGTCTGAGGCAAGAAAAGTTTCCCCAACGGGGTACTTAGCTTTAAAGAAGACTTCGGCTGAAATACTTTCGTAAATCTCAGGAGCTGTCCGACCAGCTCTTGCGAACTGCTTCTGCTTTGGGCACCACTCGGCAAGAAAGACTGAAGAAAATGGCGTCGGCTGCCTCTTTTATACCCCTGCCGCACTGACGTCAGGGAAGAAGCGACGACAACCGACGCCGGACCTAGACTTTGGAATTCGGCCGACTGAGGACCCGCCTGACGGCAGATAACCCAAGTGTGATGACGGCAGCTGTATGCACGAAGAGCATCAGGGTTTAAGGCTCCAGAGTGCACCCCAGCACTAACAGGCTACAACTCATACCATACATTTCAGCCACAGAACCCGGACCGAAATAAAAAAGGCAGGGGCGTATCCATATTCATCAAGGATACCCACACCTCCAGGTTAGTGGCACAGCACGATGCTTCAGAGATCATCCACGTGCAACTAACAATGGGCAAAACTGCAATTCAAATTGGAGCTTGCTACAGATCACCCATGTCCCAGGACCCCTATTCTGCATTTTTGGAAATACTGGGAAACAAAGGTCCTACCAAACATCCTAATATTGGGTGATTTCAATTATCCAAACATTAACTGGGCAAACTACTCTAGTTCTAACTCCCTTGCCCAACATTCCCTAGAATTTATAAACTCAAACTCCCAGGACCAACTGGTTAACTCCCACCAGAGGTGACAACATATTGGACCCGGTCATCACCAAAATGGGTGACCGGTGTTCCACACCAGAGGTCAACCCCTCGCTGGTTAGATCTGACCATAAACAAATCACTCTGGATATCCACATTCCGCCCCACCCCCGGTCAAGGAAACCGCTGTGAAAAAACTTTTCAAAAGCAAACTTCACGTTACTTAAGTCCGAGGTGGAAAGTTTCAAACTCCCCATGCTAAAGGATAATGCTGTCCAAGCTGCAAAATCCTTTACTAATGCATTCTACGGGCACCTACAAGAATACATGGATCGTGCTATCCCAAGCAAAACCAAGACTCACTCCTCCAAGAAAAGGAAATCAGTCTGGTGGACCCCTGCCATAAACAAGCTATACAACAGAAGGAGGAAACTAGTACAGAAGAGAGTAAAATCCCAAGAAGAGAAGGCATCCCTGATCAGTATCAGCAAGAAACTACGATCCCTCATAAAATAATCCAAGGCTAGCTTCGAAAGAAACATTGCCAAGGACTCCAAAGATAACCACAAGGCATTCTTTAGCTATGTCAAGAATCTAAGTGGCAATGCTTAGATCTGCTTGGAGTTAGTGGAGAATGGCACAAAATGCACTGATATCGCCAACATCCTGGCAGACAGGTTCAGTGTAAACTTCACCACCCAACCCCAAAAGGGCCCATAACCATACCAGAAGAATGTACAGCCCCTGAAATCACAGTCACTCAGGTTAAAACAGCCCTCTCCAAAGCCAAAAACACAGCATCAATGGGACCAGATAGTGTGCCAGGCTGTGTCCTACAACAGCTCAAAGACGAACTAACCCCTCACCTAAACACACCGTTCAAACTCAGCCTCTCCACAGGCAAAGTGCAGCTGTGTACACTTACCATAAATGTAGATGTTAGAGTGTATTCACTGTTGCAGTCATTACATTTGCCTGCAGGTAGCCCTCAGCCAGACTGAATATCAAAGTCTCGGATCCCTGCGTCGGATGCTGTCTCTTCTTCCAAGACGTCAGGTCGTCAGGGGTATAAAACATGCAGCCGATGCCATTACATCAGTTTTTCTTGTCCCACATGTCAGGTGCCCCCATAATGGGAAGCAATTATATGTTAGGTTACACTTCCAACAAAAAGCACATACACCAGAAAGCAGAAATGCACTAAAAAAGAATAAAAGCATAGCCAAGAGAAGTCAGGGGGCTGGAGGGAGGGTAACCAGGACTGCAACAGTGAATACACTCGAACATCTGCATTTATGGTACGTGTACACAACTGCACTATGTACTTCATGTTTCACTGTTGCAGTCATTACATTTGGGTTGATTCCCAAAGCTAAGGAAGGGAGGAGGAAGTTAGAGAGCATTAGGACCAGCTATTAAGCCCTGCAAGACTGCTGTGGCAAAACCAGCTCTGGATTTAGAAAAAATAGGCATGTGGTAATGCTTGGTGAAGGTATGTACAGAGCCCCAGCTAGCAGCTTCTAGGATGTCCCTGGTAGGGACACTTCTGAGAAAGGCTGTAGAGGTAGATGCAAGCCCTGGTGGAATGTGATCTTATCCCCTGTGGGGTAGGTTTTCCATGCTGCTTATAGCAGAAATTAAAGCAATGGTCTATCCACTTAGAAATGGTTGGTTTTGAAATGGCCTTCCCCTCTCTGCCCCTGCAGCAAAGCCAACTAGCAGCTGTTCAGATTTTCTGAGAGGCTTAGTCCTGTCCAAATAAAATCCAAATCGTCTGTGCACGTCCAAAGAGTGCAGTATTTGTTCCCCTTAGTTTTGTGGATTTGGGAAAAAAGTAGGCAAATGAATGGACTGATTGAGGGCCAAACTAGACACCACCTTGGACATAAAGGAAGGATTGGTCCTGAGGGACACCCTGTCTGCAAGCAAGATGATGAAAGGCTCCACTGCCATGAGGGCCTGTAATTCAGACACTCTTCTTGCTGAAGTTATGGCTAGAAGAAAAGTTGTTTTCCAAGAAAAGAATTTCAACTCTGCAGTTGCAGCTGGCTCAAAAGGAGGTAGAGTGAGCTTTTCCAATACAAAGTTGAGATCCCAGGCAGGAGTAGCAGCTCTCCTGGGTGGTCTTAAACTTTTGGCCCCTCTAAGGAATTGCTTTAGCAGTGGGTGAGAGAAGAGGGGTGGCTCAGTATTATAGTGTACTGAAATGGCAGAGGCGTGAATGTTAATTGACGAGAAGGAAAGGCCCTTGTGGAGCATTCTCCGTTAAGTACTGAGGAATATGCGGTAAGCTGGGCACCGTTGTGACCATCCCGAGTCTGGCTCCAGGAACAGTATCTTTTCCACTTTTCAGCACAGGATTTTCTAGTACTAGGCCTCCTTGCCTCCAGAATGACATCTAGCACCTGCTTGCTGAGGGATGATATTGGAGAGCTCAAGTAATTAGTCAGGCTGCAAGGTTCAGGATTTGGAGTGGAGGGTGCAGAATCTGGCCCTCCTGATGGGAAAGCAGGGACGGGGGGTCTGAGGCAGGTGCCATGGTTCCAGCAGTGACATACTGCACAGGAGGGTGTACCAGTGCTGGCATGGCCAGTCTGGTGCAATCAGTATTGTCCTTGGTTTGCCCTGTTTGATCTTTAGCAGAACTTTCGAGAGAAGAGGCAGAGGTGTAAAGGCATAACCTGAGAGGTTTTCCCAGGTGAAGGACAGGGCATCCACTTTCCAAGCTTGGCTGTGGGGAGTCCTTATGCAGAATTTGTCCAATTGGTAGTTCTGAGGGGAGGCAAACAGGTCTATCGCTGGATTCCCCCATTTGTTTCCCAAAAGGTTGAATATCCTTGGTTCCAGTTTCCACTTGTGTGGGTCCATGAAATTTCTGCTTAGGTCGTCTGCCAGTGAATTTAGCTTGCCTGGCAGGAATTGAGCTTGCAGGTGCATTTTGTAGCTTAAGGTTGTGTTCCACAGAGTCATGGCTAGTCTGCAGAGAGGGTACAAATGGGTTCCTCCCTGCTTGTTTATGTACCACATAACCGTGGTGTTGTCTGTCTTTACCAATAATTGTCCTGGAAGAATGTGGTCCTTGAAGGCTGTCTGGGAATTCTGTACAGCTAACATTTCTTTTTGATTGATATGTAGGTGCATCCGACTCAGGTTCCATTTGCCCTGAATGCACTGCCCTGCCAAGTGAGCCCCCCATGCATAGTCTGATGCGCCTGGTGTTAGGGTTTGGGCGGCAGGGGATAGAGTGAATGGGAGCCCTTTGTTGTGGTGGTAGGCCTCTGCCCAGTCTTTATACAAGTAATGCTAGGAATCACTGATTTCAGGTCCTGAGAATGTTGATACCATAGGCTTTTTAGATATCATTGTAGTTTCCTCATATGCAGTCTTGCATATGGAATTAGTAGAATGCAAAGGGCCATGAACTCCAGGGCTTGCAGGGTTTTCCTTGCAGATATCTGGGTCTTTGTGGCCAGTAGTTTGAAGTAGGCTGTCAAATAAACTTGTTTCTCTGGCATGAGGTAAGCCATCTGGGAATTGTGTTCAATCTTGCTCCCAGGAATACAATTTGTTAGCAGGTACTAGATGAGATTTATTTTCGTTTATAGTGTACCCCAGAGATGTCAGAAGTTTCTTTACAAATGCCAGATGTTTTAGTAGCATGCCTGAATTAGACAATCGTCCGGGTATGGGTATATCTGAATATTTCTTTGCCTGCAAAATAGAATTACTGGAGCTAGACACTTTGTGAATACCCTTGGCACAGTACATAAGCCAAAGGGAAGTGCAGAGAACTGATAGTGCATGGAGCCTGCTCTGAAGTGTAGCTATTTCCTGCAAGATTCCCTTATTGGAATGTGCAGGTAAGCTTCCTTTAATTCTAAGGTTGCCAACCAGGCATCTTTGCCTAGCATAGGGAGCAGATGCTGAAATGTTAGCATTTTGAATTTTGGGATTACCAAAAGGTGTTTAGAGTAGAGAGGTCCAGGATAGGATGCCAGGAGCGGTCTTTTCTGAGTACCAAGAAAAGTCTTGAGTAAAAACTTGTCCCCTTTCTTCTGCTGGGACCAGTTGAATAGCCCTGATACTTAGAAGAGAGAACCTGCTGTTGGGCATCTGCCCAGTGATTTGGGGGTAGGTCTGGTGAACCGTTTGGGGTTGGTAAGGTGTGGAAGTGGAATCTGTATCCTTGGAAAAGGAATATTTAAAACCCATTTGTCCTGGGTAATGAGTTTCCAGTTTTTTGCATGCAGGGCAATCTTTCCTCCTAAGGGAGCAGGTAATTGGGCAGGGCTTGGAAGGTTTAAGGTTAAGTTATTGTGGCATTTTTCCATAGGGGGGTGTCTTACTACTTCCAGCTTTGGAAGTGGGAGCCCCCTACTGCTTAGGCCTATGAGTACCTTGAGACTGTAGCCTAGGTGGTCTGCTACTCCTGGGTTTGGACTGAGAAGGCCTGGAAGAGACAGGAAAAGACCAATTCTTAGACGGCTAATGCTTACTAAATCTGGGAGGCTGTACTTGCAGGAAATCCTTTACAATTTGCATAGATTTAGCTTTTTCCTCCATCTTTTTAAGAACTTCTGCTTTGCTGCCAAAAAGGCGGTCTTGGTTTAAGGGAGCATCCACTAATTTAGCTTTAACATGATCTGGTAAATTTTGCTCCTTAACTCATTAACCCAGAGTACCTTCTCTTGGCGCCTCTGTGCTTAACACAGAGCGCGCCATGAGAAGATACTAAATGCAAGTTGTTACCCCCGAGTGCTTCCACAAGCACTTTGGAGGTTTGCAGCTGAGTTTAATGTAAAACACGCTGAAATCGTAACTGAACTTGTAATTTATCTTATTCAGTTACGATTCAGCATGTTTTTACATTAAGTTTACATAAAACTTTTATTAGAAAATCTTCTTATAAAGTTGTTGGTAAAGCAAGTGGTGGCAGCCAATCAGATTTCTGCAATCCAAGCAGTCACTTGTCACACCTCCACCCCCAGCCTAAATTTCTTTTGTTTTCCGCTAATAAAGAGAGGGTCCAGCAGCAGGTATTTCCTTTCTTTCTGCAATGAATTGGAGATTTTACCTGCTACTGGATCCTCTAGTTTATTTTCTGCACTACCAGTACTTCCTGTTCAGCTCGGCAGCTACCTTCTTTTCCTCCTGGGTAAGCTTTTTCTGTACAGGGTGAGGCACAGTGCGATTACTGGAGTTTATATTTAAGGGCAGCATTAAGTGGTGATTATTTTAAGTGCTTGAGATATATTTTGTTTACTTTCTCCGTTATATGTATCATATTCTCAGCTCAGAGTCAGTTTACATAAAGTTGTTTGTCGCATTCCCTTTTTGGTCTGCAAAAACTGGCTGGACAGACAGCTTTCTTAGTCGCAACAAGGGGTATGAATCCTGTAGATGTGATGCAGACCTGACAGTTAATCACAAATCTTGCAATAAAATTAAAGCTTTATATGTATGTTATCTTTAAAAAAATGTACATATGGAATGCAAGGCTAATTGTTAGTTGGCTCCGGTTTATTAGCAGTTACCTTAGGCTAACTGTACTTTGATCAGCTGTTATTTTTGGCACCTGTTGATAAACTGGAAAGATGTTAGTGCCTTTTTCAATGCATGACTTGCTTTTTGGAGTGTATTCAAATGCATATGTTGTGTGAGGATGTGCCTTGTTTTTGTGCTATTGAACCTGTTAATGCCTCATTTCTTTATTTCCGAACACAAGTTTTTGCTTGTTTATATCGTGAGTTCTTGACCGAAGGACTGGGCTTTTCTTGTGCACTTTTATGATTACAGTTGACAATGTACTGTAGTAAATGAAACGTGCAGTAGTAGCAAGCCTTGGCTGTGGTTGGTCCCCTTTATTGTTTATTCCCACTCTTGATAGTATAGGAGTAGTGGTATTACGGTCATAGAAAATTAGAACTTGCTGTTAAGTTTTTTTTTTCCTGTAAGCTGTTATTTCCTTTGTTCGCCACAACATTCCATTTAGCCAGTAGTGTTAGATTTTGAAATGCTTGTAAGTGGCTCGAGGACAATTTTATTCATTAAGTGGTTTGGAATGCACAGTGGCAAAGACGTTGCTGTTTCTGAGATCAGTGAATGTGGTTTGTGCCGATTTTGTCTCTCAGTGGTGGTATTGTACTGCGAGTGGACTTTGCCTTGGCTGTGGTTTGCCAAGTGATGTTTGAGGGTGTGCGTCTGTTTCGCGGGTTGCGAGTCCCTGCAAATGAATGATTGTCAGGTGCGTATGCATTGGGTGGCATTAACAGCTATGGGGGAGGTTTAGGGCAGGTATGAATGTCGTTCTCCTGATGCACATTATGCACAAGCACTAATGCTGCCTTTTTTTTTTACCCTCAAGGTCCTGAATGATCTGTGCAAAATTATTCATAATTGATTATATATCTTTTAATATTGTTTTCACTGTATACCTTCTGCCATTTCAGTGCTCCCTAACCTCACCTCCATGACTCTCAATCCGCAAACAGGCAAACTTCTTGAACTTGTTCAAACTTGTTGAAGATAAAAAGGCAGTGGTTGACAGACTAAGAGTAAGATAGCATTACTCTATTATTTTGATCGTAAGACGGCGGAGAAACACTGAATAAGTACACTTTAGATGGGAAGTTTGTCTGTGGGGCGAAAACAGCTTAGGAATGCAAGTGAAGTGTGAGGCTGTATCGAAATGTTATGATCAGTTGCTGCTTACTGTCCGGTGTGTAATCCCCCTCACGTTTACCCTCAAGGTCCTGAATGATCCTAGACCTACATATATTTGCACATACCTATCCACAAGGAGTACAGGCAGTCCTCGCGTGTCAGAGCTGGGCATTACCACTTATAGTTTACTTGTTTGCCTTTTCATATCTACCTGATGACTTGAGAGATTAGTGGTTGACTTTCTCATTCATAGGTTCATACTAGGCTATCTGCCCTAGGGCATTTATAAGCCTAGCCAGAGTGTGTTTGGCTTTCACCACCCATTTTAAATTAATTTTGCTATGCCCTTTTTCGAGGTTAGTATACTGTGCCTCTGTCTAACATTGACACAGAAGTGATACCCGGGGTAAACCTACGATCCCCCATCCACTCATCAAGATTCCTCTTGAAGAGAGTCAATGAGGGACTCTGCCTAACCTGGACTGGGATTTTATTCCAGAGTGAAGGGAGCCTCTGGGTTATGAATCTGTTCCTCCAGCATGTCCTATTTATTTCAGTGCTGAGGTTCAAATCTCTCAAGCGCGTAGCTCGATGGGATTTGGATTTCCTGAGGTGCAGCATGTCCATTAATTCTGGGTTGGACATGGCTTTATACGTCAGGCACAGATCGCCTCTGAGCAGGCGGTATGCCACTGAGTAGAGCTGGAGTTTCTTTAACCGGGCAGCATATGGCATCTGTTTGAGCCCTTTGATCCTCTTGGTGAGGTACTTTTGGGGTCTTTCCAGTTGCTGCAGGTGTCTGGTAAGGTACATCCCAAAAGGGGCATTGCACTCAATTATGAGGGATGAATAAAGAGGCACGATTCAAGCAACTTCTTATGAGGTCGATGCATAGAGCTATAAGATGCACTATCCCTTATCTCTACAACCTGGAGTTTTCCCTAAATATGCCAAATATGCCAAAACCAAATATAATATAGATAAGGACCAAGATTTTTCAAAGGGTAAGGCTACATAGCTGACCCAGTTCTTTGTGAGCCTCAGCTAGTGGAAAGCAGGATCTGCTTGAGTGTTTCTCAGTGCTCTCAACTGCATTTATATGTGGTAAAGGCAGGATACAGTGCATTCAAGAAAGCAAACCAGGGCAAATCTTTATTCAAGGAAGCTGAAATCAGTACACTGTGTCTATTACCTAATCAGTGTACAAGGATGAAAAATGTAAGGCGCACACACACACACACATTATATATATATATATATATATACATATACACACACACACACACACACACACACACACACACACACAACACATAATAAACACGTGTCTATATACTAGAAATGGCAGGCAACATTCTTACACTCTAAATGTCCTCGGCTATTGACGGATATACCCCTAAAGGAGGATGCAGTTAAAGTCACCAGATCAGTGACATAAACCCATTCACCTGTTTTTATCAGAAGGCTGGAATGCTAAGCTGTTGCTAAAATGATGCAACTCAGGAGAGATAGATATACAATTGAAAACTGACAGGTTAGGCTTGGAGGGGAGAATAGGCTTCAGTACCCAATGGTCAGCTGGTCTAAGTCAAAGGGACAGCATGTTTGTTTTTTTTTTTAACAGTTCACTGCCCTCTAGCAGAGGCTACAAAGCAGGAAGTGCTAATTTGTAGAATTAAAGGGAAAAATAAGCTTCCTGTACAAGGGATGACCATTCTAAAGGGAAGACCATTCTAAACCTTTCAAAGCTTCATTAATTTAAAAGCTTCTCTTCAGCCCTATAGTGTAGAAAGCAGAGTGAGAAATCCATGTTGCTGGTGTGAATGTGAATATCTTGTGCAGTCAGGTGACGGGCAGCAACCCCACCAAAAGTTCTTTTTGCACCAGTGGTGATTACTACAGCAAATCTGTCATAAATGAGATCTGAATTGGGGTGACTTAAAATTCTGAAGAAAGGAAGGGTACATGTCCTATGTCCATGACTGCACATACATTTCAGCCGTCCAAGAGAAATTATATTTTGGTTGATGATTTTCCTGTTGGTGCTTGTACATAGGAGGAAATTTTACTGAATGGTTGTTTAGGGAAAATCTTTCATTCTGGTGCCTGTGCATACATTATATTGAAGGGCTCACTTGGGTGAATGCTTCACTTTGGTGGCTGTACATACTAGGAAATGTTACATGCGTTTTGTTTGGGTAAGCGTTTAAGTTTGGTGATTGTGCATTCCTCAACATTCTACTGAAGGGGTTGATTGGGTGAAGTGTTCATGCTGGTGGTAGAACATACTAGGAAATGTTACTGAAGGCTTGTTTGTTGAAACGTTTTATTTAGATGCATGTATACCTGGACATACTGATGAGGATGTTGCTTGGGGAAATAATTAATTGTGTATCAGGGAAGTGCTTGTGCATACATGGTCTGACTGCTGAAGTGACCGCTGGGCAAAATAGTTTATTGTGCCATTTTGGTGCTTTTGCATACACAATGCAAACAAAGTACAGTTTTGTACCTACCATAAATGTAGATGTTCGAAGATCCACATTGCTGCAGTCCTTACACTTGGGTAGTCCGCTGTCCTCGGTCGGCCCGAATATCAAAGTATAAGGCTGACGTCGGTCAGGGCGCATTTGACTGACGTCAGGACGTCAAGGTACAAATGCGCATGACCGACATCATATCCTCAGTCTTTTCTTGCCCCAGATGTCAGAAGACCCTAAAAATAAAGGTCAAAACCAAAAGACAGCAAACAACCAACCAACCACCCTTGCACTAACTATACATACAATATATACAATATACTCAAAATGTACAACCCAACCCACACAACCACCTCTAACTACAGAGGGGAAGGAGGGAGGGTAAATTGGACTGCAGCAATGTGGATCTTCGAACATCTACATTTATGGTAGGTACAAAACTGTACTATGTTCTTCATCTCACATTGCTGCAGTCCTTACACTTGGGTAGAATCCCAAAGCAGAGGTAAGGGAGGATGGCTAACTACAAGGAAGCAGGAGCTGCCAAAATGCCCTGCAAAACAGCAGTGGCAAAACCAGCCCTGGACTTAGAGTAAAGTGGCAGGTGATAATGCTTAGAGAAAGTATGCACAGAACTCCAAGTAGCTGCCTCCAAAATATCCTTGGTTGCCACTCCCCTCAAAAAAGCTGTTGAAGTGGCAGTAGCCCTAGTGGAATGAGGCCTAATCCCAGCAGGAATCATCTTGCCATGATGGGAATAACAGAAAGCAATGCAAAACCCAATCCACTTAGAAATAGTTTGTTTTGATACAGGCTTGCCCTGAGAACTCAAAGCAAAAGAAACAAACAACTGCTGAGACTGCCTGAAACCTTTAGTTCTGTCCAAATAATAACGCAACTGTCTGTGGACATCTAAAGTGTGCAAAATCTTTTCCCCTTTATTTTGGGGATTTGCATAAAAAGTAGGCAAATGAATAGTTTGGTTTAAAGCCACACTAGAAACCACCTTAGGCATAAAAGAAGGATTAGTACGTAATGATACCCTATCCTTATGGAAAATCAAGAAAGGCTCAACCGCCATAAGGGCCTGTAATTTAGAAACCCTTCTTGCAGAGGTAATGGCCAACAAAAAAGCAGTCTTCCATGAAAAATATTTTAACTCAGCAGTAGCTGCAGGCTCAAAAGGTTGTAGAGTGAGTTTCTCCAACACAAAATTGAGATCCCAAGCAGGAGTAGGAGCTCTTCGTGGGGGTCTTATATTCTTTGCCCCTCTAAGAAATTGCTTGAACAAAGGATGAGAAAACAATGGTGGGTTGCAATCATAGTGAGCTGAAATTGCTGCAGCATGAACTTTAATAGAAGAGAAAGACAAACCTTTGTCTAGCAACTCAGTGAGATATTGAAGAGCCACACACAAATTAGGCTCAGAAACATCAAAATCCTTTGCTGCACTCCAAAACAAAAATCTCTTCCATTTGTCTGCGTACACTTTCCTTGTACTAGGCCTCCTAGCTTCCAAAATAACATTCAAAACTTGCTGAGGAAGTGGAGGCCCACTATGGCTCAAAACAGAATATGCCAGGCTGTTAGGTGCAGAGAGTGAAGCTTGACATTTAGCAAATGGCGGTCCTCCTGCGACAACAGGTGTGGAATCGAAGGCAAAGGCCATGGAGGCTTCCGTACCAGACTCCTCAGTAATGGGTACCAGTGTTGTCGAGGCCAATCCGGAGCTATTAAAATCATCCTTGGCTTGTCCAGTCTGACCTTTAGAAGCACCTTTAGGAGGAGAGGCAGAGGTGGAAAGGCATACACATGAAGATTGCTCCAATTGAAAGAAAGAGCATCCACTCTCCAAGCTGTGGGATGAAACCTTTTTGTGCAAAACCTTGGCAGCTGATGGTTTAGTGGAGAAGCGAACAGATCTATGTCTGGAGTTCCCCATGACACTGTCAATTTCTGAAATACATGAGGATCCAATTTCCACTCGTGGGGATCCATAATTCGTCTGCTCAACACATCTGCTAAGGAGTTCTGTGCTCCTGGCAGAAACCTCGCCTGAAGATTGAGCTGTAAACTGAGAGCAGTCTCCCACAAAATCATTGCTTGCCTGCACAGAGGATAAGAATGCGTTCCCCCTTGCTTGTTGATGTACCACATGACAGTTGTGTTGTCTGTTAGAATCAACACCTGCCCTGGAAGAAGTAATTCCTTGAAAGCAATTAATGCAAACTGGACTGCTAACATCTCCTTCATGTTGATATGTAGATGTTGTAGTCTGACAGGCCACTTGTTTTGTATCCACTTTCCATTTAGATGAGCTCCCCAAGCTTTGTCTGAGGCATCTGTCGTTAAAATCTGACTTGCCTCTGGCCGGGTCACAGAGAGTCCCTTGTTTAGGTGACATTCCTGAGCCCACCACAAAAATTCCTTTTGAATGCAAGGTATTATTTGAATGACAGTGTCCAGATCCTGGCAGTGCTGTGTCCATACATTTTGAGATACCATTGTAGCTTCCTCATATGCAGTTTGGCATTGGGAAGTACCAGAATACAAGATGCCATGAACCCTAAGGCTTGAAGGACTGTCCTTGCAGTCAGCCCGGACTGATGAGATAGTTGATGGAAGTAAAGGGATAGACTCCTTTGTTTGTCCGGGGTTAAAAAGGCCATCTGGGATGCTGTATTCAGTCTCACACCCAGAAAGCACATGTCTTGAGAGGGTACTAGACTGGACTTTATTTCGTTCACAGAATACCCTAGGCATCTTAGCACTGCTATCACATATTCCAAATGATGAAGAAGCTCTTCTCTTCTTTGAGCCAGAATTAGGCAGTCGTCCAAATAAGGATAGATCTGCATTCCTTTTAGTCTGAAGAAAGCTATCACTGGAGCCAGAACTTTCGTGAACACTCTGGGCAGTAGATAAGCCAAAGGGCAATGCAGAGAACTGATAGTGAGAAGTCCCAGCTCGAAAACGCAGATACTTTCTGCAACTTAGTCTGATAGGAACATGAAGGTAAGCCTCCTTGAGATCCAAAGTTACCATCCAATGATCTTTGCCCAGCAGAGGTAAAAGCTGCTGCAACGTCAACATTTTGAACTTGGGAATGTCCAGATAAGTGTTGAGGATAGACAAATCCAAAATTGGTCTCCACGTGTTCCCCTTCTTTGGTACTAGGAACAGGCGAGAATAAAATCCTAGGCCCACTTCTGGCAGAGGGACCGGCTGTATGGCCCCTAGTCGGAGCAACAGAGAAACCTGTGTGTGAGCCTCTAGTCTTTGTTGAGGAGGAAAGTCTGGCATGCCTTGGAAAGGAGGCAAGGTATGGAAATAAAACCTGTAGCCGTGGTGTATGATATCCAATACCCATCTGTCCTGGGTAATTAAACTCCAATTTTCTTTGAAAAGTGCCAGCCTTCCCCCCAAAGGTGCTGCCAGAAGAGCAGGCTCTGGCAGCTGAAAAGGTAGGTCATTGGGTCTGTTTACGAAAGGACTGACCCCTGCCTTCACCCGAAGCCTGTGCAGGAGAACTCCCTGTTCTAGGCCTGAAAGAGCCCTGAGCTCTGCCCTTACCACGTCTAGATCTACCCCTAGACTGTGAATCATAAGAAGGATACGTCCACCCTTTAGTAAGCCAATTTCTACTAAACTTTGGAGGCTGGACCTGCAAAAAATCTTTAACAGTCTGCATAGACTTAGCCTTGTCTTCCATTTTCTTTAAAACAGTCTCAACAGGAGGACCAAACAACACGTCAGATTGTAAAGGAGCATCAAAAATCCTTGTTTTAACATGTTCAGACAAATTCTGATCCCTCAGCCAGGCGTGCCTGCGAAGAACTGACCCAGTGGCAGCCACCCTAGACGAGGCCTGTACAGCATCAAAACCACATTGCAAAGAATGCTTACCCACCTGTTCAGAAACATGCACTAAATCTTGCAACTCCTTACAATCAATACCTACTGCCAGAGCATCAACCTTAGATTTCAATTGTGAAAGGAGATAATTTTGGTATTTCAACATGTGAAATTGGCAATTCAGAGCCCTCATAGCAAGAGTGGAGGAAGTATAGACTTTCTTGCCCCATCTATCCAAGGCCCTAGCCTCCTTGTCTGCAGGAACCGGATTCTTAACAACAGAAGCCTTAACACCTTTAGGCCCATGGCTAACAGTTTCTGGGTCTGCCCTAGGACTCTTAAAAAGATACTTATGAGCTTCAGGCACCCTGTAATACCTATCCGGCTTAACAGGAGCAGGAGGCAAAGAATCAGGATTAAGAGAAGCTTCCATAAAAACATCTTCCACTACATCCAAAACAGGAGGTATAGCCAAAGGCCTATGCTGGGGTAACAACAGAAATTCCCTAAGCCTTTTTCTGGAATCAGAGAAGTCCTGACCTTCCCACTTAAAATGTTCCCTCATGGAATGAAGAGTTTCTGAAAAAGAAAAATCCTCAGGAGGGGTAGCAGAAGGAGTAGAATCATCTACATCAGAATCAGAATAAGGAGAGTACTCCTGCAAGTCTTCAGCCGAAGACTCTGAAACATCTGAAGCCTGCTCAAAACCCCAGCTCAGGCTCCACCCTAGGCCTCTTATCAGGAGGGGGCATAGAACCCCTGATCAAAGTAATCAAATCTTCTGCCATTTTAAGCATATGCTTCTTGGGCACAGTACCTGAAGAGCTAGGGGTAACACTAACTGAAGCTAAACCTGGCCTGCCCCTGGGGGAAGCCTTTGAAACAGAAGGAGAGGGCCTAGCCACCTTAGGAAGGGAGGGGAGTATAGTAACATGAGGAGCCCCCTCAGCCTGACTAGTCTCCTGAGAGGCCACATCCTGTAATAACAAGGTCTCCCCCTGGGAACACAAAGAAACCTCCGGTGGAGCCACCGGCTCCACCGACACCTCTAAAGAACTGGCGTCTGGTACAGACGGTTCTTCTAGCCTAGGCTTAACTGCCTTGTCCTTGCGCTTCTTTAAAGAAGCAGGCGTCGGAGCATCCGACGGCATTTTATAGTTACACCGCTTCCCAAAGACTAACCTCGCACAATCCAACCTTCTCTTTATAGTGCGTTTATTAAATCTAGCACAAGAGCAACAGCCAACAATGTCGTGCTCAGGCCCTAAGCAAGGAATACACAAAGTATGATAATCTTTATGCGGTATCTGTTTCCCCACAAGAAATGCAATTATTAACTTTTTCTGACATCCGGTAAATGACTGAGGCAAGAAAAAACTAAAATATTCTAACGGGTACTTAGCCAATTTTGAACTCGGTCTGAAACTTCTAAATCGAAAAATCTCAGAACGCCAACCGGCACTTGCAATACTGCTTCTGCATCGGACCATGCGGCAAAAAAGACAGAGGATATGACGTCGGTCATGCGCATTTGTACCTTGACGTCATGACGTCAGTCAAATGCGCCCTGACCGACGTCAGCCTTATACTTTGATATTCGGGCCGACCGAGGACAGCGGACTACCCAAGTGTAAGGACTGCAGCAATGTGAGATGAAGAACATCTGGAGGGGTTACTAGGGAAACTTCGAAATTAAGTCTGAAAATTACATATGGTTACATTACTCAGAATACATCACAGAAATGTAATTATACTGTAATATGCCAGCATATAAGACATCAGATACACCACTGACTAATTAATAGTGTAATGTAAAATAAGCAGACAAGAAATCACTTCTGCTTGTATTATTCTATTTGTGATTAGTAGTTGCATGAGTGAGATAAAAGTTATCACTTGTTGACAACTGCCAGCATGGAGCTACCATATTTTTTGTGCATTTTTCCTGGCTTTGTCAGTTTGTTTGTTTGTGTCTTTCGGCTTTTCCCGGTTAGGGGTCGCCACAGCAGAACTCCGGTCCGCTAATGATTGGCAGTGGATTTTTATGTGCCGAGTTGCCAGCCCTGACGCACAACCTTCAACGAAGGTACTCCCATTCACGCACGTCTCCACGCAGAAGACGCTCTAGCTGAGAATTGAACCGGACAGCATCTTACTGTGAGGCGACAACGCTACCGCAGCACCACCACCGTAGCTGGCTTTGTCAGTCATGTGTGGGATTTAGGTGGGAAGAAGGGCTCAGTAATACGTAAGTGTTATACTATTTTACTGAATTACTCAGGTGTTCTCCTTACTGATAATGAGTCTGTGTTACACAACAGCTGCACAAGGTAACATAATGAATGCCTAGTCAACAGGTTATGTGCAGCAATTATCACCTTTGTCTGAGCATGCATAACTTTGCAGTACTGAAAGGAAGGTCATTATCACATTAGCAATAAGTGCAGTTACAATACAGCAGTGAGTTATCACTTTTCTGGTAAAAGTCTCAGCTGCTGTCACTGTTACTCACATAAGTAGAAGTCGTTATCACTTTGACGAATGCAAAAGCCAAATTGTGATTTTTCTCTATTTGTAGTCATTGCAAGCCACCCCCTCCATTCTTCATCAACTAGCTACCCTCCAAAACCTCTGATGTTTTTTCCTGTATATATATATATATATATATATATATATATATATATATATATATATATATATATATATATCTGCATATATGTGTGTATATAGATATATATGTATGTACATAATGTACTTGCAAATATACACATACACACATGAATATCAGTATGGCAGTGACCTCTCTTGGGAGATAGGGTGATGCATCTGCATACATTGTCTGTAGTTCATTTAGAGGGGATTTACATGTGTCCTTTCTCTGCATATATTGTCTGTAGTTCATTCAGAGGGGATTTACATGTGTCCTTTCTGTGCCCCCTTGTCAGGTACTGGCCAAGCCCTTATGCACCAAGGTCAGGAAGGTTCCTCTTCAGAGATTTATGCCAACTTCTCTTGTGTTGGTGGGTGCATCACGGGGGACATACCCAGCCATCCATGGATCTTGTGATCGACCTGGATTGCAGGTGGGAACTTGGAGACTCTTCAGCTCAGTCCCATAGTGCTGCTGTCCTAGGTAGAAATGGCCTCAGGGCTGCCACTGTGATGCAGTGTTTCCCTCCGGAAAAGGACACATGCAAAAAGACAAAGCCTGGGGCAGTCTTAGTCTTTTCACGTGTTGCCTTGGTTGAGCTCTCCACTCAGTTTCCCTCCCTTCAGGTGTAGTAAATGTATGTAGGTCAGGGCAAGACCCTTTACATTGAGTCCTTATGACCACTGCATTGTGAGAAGAATGGAAAACACCCATGACCAAGTAGGGACCAGTATGGTAAGTAAAACTCTATTATGAAATGTGTTGTGTATAATATATTTTTATGAGTTTGGCAAATAACTGTGGTAAGAAGCTGGTGAAGATGCTGATAAAGAACAACTGTTTCAGGAGAGTGCTAGCATGTACAATCGAATATGTATTGTATGTGTATATGTACAGTATTGATAGTTCCAACATGTAAAAGAATTGGGCCTGTATGTTGTACACATGTGCAGATATCAATGTTTGTTTCGGACTTAGGTTATGGAAATTATGATTTTTTTTAATATTTTGGTAAATAACTTTGCAAAGGAGCATCTGAATGTGCTAGGTAATACCTCATTTTGAAGACAGTACTGATAGTTCTAATATGGTAAAAGAATGGTGCCTGTATGTTGCACTCATGCAGATATCAAAGTTTGTTTCTGACTTAGGTTATGGAAATTATGATTTTTTTTTCATATGTTTGGTAAATAACTTTGCAAGGGAACATCTGACTGTGCTAAGTAATACCTCATTTTGAAAACAGTATTGATAGTTCTAACATGGGAAAAGAATGGTGTCTGTATGTTGTACTCATATGCAGATATCAAAGTTTATTTCGGACATGGGTTATGAAAATTATGATTTTTTTTTTCATATTTTGGTAAATAACTTTACAAGGGAGCATCTGAATGTGCCAAGTAATACCTCATTGTGAAGACAGTATTGACAGTTCAAACATGGGAAAAGAATAGTGCCTGTATGTTGTACTCATGTGCAGATATCAAAGTTTGTTTCAGACTTGGGTTATGAAAATTATTTTTTTTTCATATTTTGGTAGATAACTTTGCAAGGGAGCATCTGTATGTGCCAAGTAATACCTCATTTTGAAGACAGTATTGCTGGTTCCAACATGGTAAAAGAATTGTGCCTGTATGTTGGACACGTGCAGATATCAAAGTTTGTTTGGAATTAGGTTATGGAAATTATGATTTTTTTTCATATTTTGGTAAATAACTTTGCAAGGGAGCATGCCAGTGTGCCAAGTAATACCTCATTTTGAAGACAGTGTTACTCCTTACAACATGGCAAAAGAACCGTGTCTGTGCACTCTACACATGTACAGATATCACAGTTTGTTTAGTTTTGTACGATTATGAAAATTACACATTTACAATAGTTTTCATTATTATGCCCATATCTTTGCAAGGGAGCATGGTGATTACACAAATGATGCATCATTTTGAAGAGGACATTCAGATGCACAGCTTCTACACTGATATGTAGACTCTGTCTGTTACAGGTGATGAGATATTATGCTTTGTTTATCAATTATGAAAAATAATATATTAATCATATTTCTGTGAATATCTCAAGAAAGGATCATCACACAGTAACAGTTAAGGTATCATTTTAAAGCTGACATTCATATTAACAAATTACATTCAAATTGTATGGGTCTGCATGGTACATTGACCAAGATATTATGCTTTGTTTTTCCAAAAAGGTAAAAAATATGCACAATATCAGCATTCCTTGCCAAATATTTAATAATAACTTTGATATACACTATCAACTTTTACACTGTTGGAAAGGTCAGTGTCTGCTGAACAACTTTCGCATTTACATTTTTAGTCTAGCTCTTATAGTTAAAGAGTTATGAACATTTGTTTTCTGTATGGTATTACAAATGGATTTTCTGAAAATTAGCTCAGGCTATACTGTTGTTCCTATGGTGGAATTAAGCAGGCAGCTTTTCCTGAGCTACTCCGGAGTGAATGAGTTAAGCCAAGCATGTCTGTTAACAGACTCAGTGACAGCAGCCCTGCAGGATGCTTCTAAAGTGTCAAAACCACATTGCAAAGTATGTTTACGAATTTGTTCTGCAGAATGCATTAAATCGTGTAATTCTTTATGTTCAGTACAGTCAGGAATCAACATAATTTTCTGTTTAAATAGTCCCATAATATGTTGCTGATACTTCAACATATGAAACTGGCAGTTTAAGGCCCTAATGGCCAAATTAGCAGAAGTGTATACCTTCTTACCCCATCTGTCCAAGGCCCTGGAATCCCTATCAGAGGGGGTAGGATTTTTGGCTGTACTAGCCTTAATGCCTTTAGGTCCTTCATAAATGGTCTCAGGGTCCATAGTAGGATTCTTGAAGAGGAACTTGTGAGAGTCAGGTACTCTAATACCCATCAGGTTTCCTGGGAGCTGGAGGTAAAGTGTCTGGGGCCAGGATAGATTCGAAGAAAGCATCATCTGCAATGTCCAGGACAGGAGGGATAGCTAAAGGCCTGTGTTGGGGGAGGAGTAAGAATTCCCTAAGCCTCTTTTTAGAGCCAGAGTAATCCTGGCTTTCCCAGCGGAAATGCTCCCAAAGAGCGTGCAAGGTTTCCCTAAAAGAAAAATCTTCTGGGGGGGAGGCAGAGGGAATGGAATCCTCTGCATCAGAATCCTCATAGGTAGATAAGAGCAAATCCTCGTAATCAGAAGAAACAAATTTCAGAATCCTGATCAGAGGAATCAGAAGGAAAATCAGTTCTAGGTCTCTTAGAGGGTGAAGGCTGGCTTCTCCTAATTAAAGTAATAAAGTAAGGTCTTCAGCCATTCTAATCATTTGTTTCTTAGGCATATGGGCCTGACCATGCAGTTTGGATGTCAGTTTTCTAGACTTTGGTTGAGTTTTAGGCCTTGAAGAAGAAGATGGCGTCAGTTTGAAATGCAAGTCAATAGGCCTGAATACACCCTCAGAAGCCGGTGCCTGCACAGAGGCTCTGGACCCATCCAAGGTAGAGACATCCGCAGGTTCAATAGTCGAAGAAGCATCTCGCAGCATACCGGACTCCGAATGGGTCTCAGTAGAGGCCTGTGAATCTGAAGTAGTGGGCATCAGGGGGTGCGAAAGCACCTCACTGAGTACCGGCGAACTGGTGACTAGCTTAACGGAAGCATCGTTGGCAGCCTTGGACCTATAAGGATCCGTCTTTATCTTTACGTTTTTTCGGAATGTCGGTAGTTGGATGGCTTACCAAAGCCATTTCTAGATAGTTAAACCGAGTAATAATTTGCTGCAAAAATAAACAGACGAATAGTTCGAGGGTTGAATAAGGCACAAAACCAACAGCGTGGATCGTCGGGGTCTGGGCCTAAGCAAGGAATGCAGTACAAAAGGAAATCTTTATGAGGTATTTGCTTTCCACAGGTAATACAATTGTTAACTTTTACTGACATCAGTTTAGAGCAAGAAAAAGGATCCCCAAATGGGGTACTTAGCTTTTTTGAAGACTTCGGTTCTGAAACTCGAAAACAAAAATTTCAGTAGTCGGCCGACTGGCACTTGCGAACTACTTCTGCTTCAGGCACTGCACAGCAAGAAAGACTGATGTAATGGCATTGGCTGCATGTTTTATACCCCTGATGACCTGACGTCATGAAAGAAGAGACAGCATCCAACGCAGGGATCCAGGACTTTGATATTCAGGCTGGCTGAGGGTTACCTGCAGGCAGATAACCCAAATGTAAGTGAAACAAGAACGTTGGTTATTCCGCTTCACAAAGGTGGAGCCACAACAGACCCCAGGAACTATCACCCTATAAGCCTGACTAGTTTGGTCTGCAAGGCTATGGAGTGCATCATCATGGAACTCATTAACAGTGACATGGGGAACCTCCAAACACTGGACCCTACCCAGTTCGGTTTTGGTAAGGGCAGACCATGCTTCCTAAACCTGGTGGACTTCTTTGAGACAGTTATCAAGACTATAGATGAGGGAAAGTTGGTACACACAGCCTACCTACACCTTGCGAAGTCCTTCGACAGCATTCTCCATTCTAGTATTATAGACAAGCTCACCAGCCTGAACATAAACCACTATGTCACAAGATGGGTTGCCATCTGGCTCACAGATAGAACCCACATGATGAGAGTTGTGGGAGCTAGGTCAGACTCTAAACTGGTTACAAATGGCATTCCCCAGGGCTCAGTCCTAGGACCCCTCCTGTTCGGCATATACTTCTCAGAGGTACAGGCAAGCACAGGAGGACTATGGCTGACCAAGTTCACAGACGACTGCAAACTAGGGGCTATAACTGACTCTCCAGCTGAGACAGACATCCTCCAAAAGGGTCTTACGGAGACAGATTCCTGGTGTCAACATCATGGCCTCAAGCTAAATGCCAAAAAGTGCATAGTTATCCCCTTTGGAAAAAACAATGTACCCACAAACTACCACATAGGTGGTAGTAGTCCCCTAAATACGGAAGAAGTAACAGGGGATCTGGGGACCCAAGTAGACAGCAATCTCTCTTTTGATAATCACATTGCCAAAGTGGTTAGAAAATCCTTCTATGTGGCCCACCTAATCACAAAAGGGTTTGCATCCAGAACAAAAGAGGTCATTGTGCCCCTCTACTCATCACTCATCAGACCCATCATAGAGTACAACGCTCCATTTGGGATGTACCTTACAAGACACCTGCGACAGCTGGAAAGACTAGAGAAGTACTTCACCAAGAGGATCACTGGCCTCAAACAGATGCCCTATGCAGCTCGACTGAAGAAACTCCAGCTGTACTCTGTTACATACCGCCTAGTCAGAGGTGATCTCTGCCTGACATAAAAGGCCATGTCTAACCTAGAAATGATGGACAAGCTCCACCTAAAGAAAACCATATCCCCTCGAGCCACACGCTCTAGGGATCTAAACCTCACCACAACAATAAATAGGACGTGCTGGAGGGATAGATTCCTGTCCCAGAGACTTTCCATGCTTTGGAACAAGATTCCAATCTACATTAGGCAGAGCTCCTCACTAACACTCTTCAAGAGAAACCTTGATGAGTGGATGGGAAACAAAGTTTACCCCGGGGATCACTTCAGTGGCTCTGCTGGACAGAGGCACAGGGAACTAATCTAAGGGGGCGGCAAAAGCCAACACACTCTGACTAGGCTTATAAATGCCTTCAGATAGCCTAGTACCTACCTATGAACCTATGGGATAGGGGATAGCCTTGAGCCAAGTAAAAGCTCTTGAGCTTTAGTATCAGAGTCGAGGAATGGCTCAGAACCCATCCACCAAGAATTACAGCGAGATAAGACTACAGAACACGTATTATGTATTTAATTATTTGCATTTGTTTACTGGGATGGTCCAGCTGGGCCAGAGTCCCCGGGAGAAAAGTTCCACATCTAAGACATTTCATATACAATACAGAATTTGCATCAATAAAGACATTTAGTACATATTGTCAGCTTATATAACTGGTGAAAAAACAGTACATAAGTAATCATTCTCAAATCAAAGATATTATACAAGCAATACAGAGTATATACATGAGAACATTCCATAGGAGTAGTTTTCAGCTAGCAAAATTTATATAGGACAATTCATGCAGTGGGTGCAAAGCAGATATAGTAATTAATTAGAGGCTAGGTACTTAAACATTTTACATGTTTAGGAGGTGTAACAGCTGAGTGATAGGCTATATGAGTCCTGTTGCAGGAATCAGCAAAGTCGGTGGATACTGTTGCAGATATAAGTGGTAGTATGATATTAAGGTAGGCTGCAAGAGTACCGGAATATCTTGCCTGGTTCAATGGTAGGTCTACAAGGGTTAGGAAGAAAAGGAAGTAGACAGGAGGGATCAATGGTAAGACAATTAGGGTTAGTAGAAGAAAGAAGTGGAGAGGTGGAGTAAGTGAAAAGACAGGTGGATGTGAAAGGAGGATGCCAGAGAAGTACAGTGGGTGTGGGAATACTTGTGATGGTTGAAGTTAGGTTATATAAGATGTGGTGTTAGCACATGTGCACAGCCAAGATGAGGAGAGGTGGTGTTTCAGAGATGACTTGAAGAAGGTTACTGAGTGGGTGGATCTAAGTGTTGGGGAGAGGGAGTTCCAAAGTTTTGCGATGGTATAGGAGTAATGCATCTGGCAGGCCGAAAGTTTTGGTTTTTCTACATTTACGAGCAGTTGGTTGTTGGATTGGATTGGTCTGTTAGGATGGTATAAAGTAAGACAGAGCAGGGCACATGGATGGATTATGAATGAGTTTGTGAGCTGTAGTTAGTTGGATAAAGGTGAGATAATTGGGGAGTGCAAGCTATTTTAGGTTGTGCAATGATAAGCAGTGGTGAGATGAGTAGGAGGCATTAGTTACAAACTTAGCAACTTTGTTGTAGCATGAGTCTAGTTTGGACTTCAGAGAGGACTGAATGTTGGTGAGAAGGGGGGCACTGTATAAAATACAGGGTAATAGAAAAGAAGAGGCAAGGGAAAGTCGGGCTGATGCACTGAGTAGATGTTTGTGTCAGTAGAGAGGGCCAAGCTTTTGATGTGTCTTTTTAACATTGGACTGGATGTGCAGGTCGAATGTGAAGTTTTCGTCTATGATGACACCTAGGAGTTTTGTGCTAGGTACAATGTCGATGGTTGTACCATTTAGGGATTGAACGGTGAAGTTCTCTTTTTGTAGGGGTGTGGACTTTCTGGGACAAAGATTACTAGTCTGGTTTTGTTGGGCTTCAGGGCAAGATGATTATTAGTCACTGAAAGTTTGGTGGAGGTGAGGGCGTTTTGGGTGAGTTGGTGCAGTTCTGAGGAGTTGTTTGCAGTGCAGATGATTGGGGGGGGGTCATCTGCATAATGGATGACTGAGTCTTGAGAGAGTATGGTTTGGAAGTTATTGATAAATATGCTAAACAGAAGTGGGCTTAAAATGGTGGCTTGAGGAACACCAGTGGTGGTGTTTAGGAAAGGGGAGTAAGGGTTCTGCCATTTAGTTGATTGTTGCCTGTTAGTGACTTAATTAGTGAACCAGTTTACAGTTTGAAGGTTGAGTTGAAGAGCTCAAGTGCCTCACAGGGAAGTGATTTTAGTGCATCCTAATTGATGGTAAGCAACCTTTGGTTAAAGTTAGATGGACATAACTGGGATTCATCTTTGGTAAGCTAGTACTGATGTTTATTAATTGTTGTGGTACATTCACATCGTATAAAGGCCGGTAAGTGGTCACTTATACTATTGGATAGTGTACCAATGGACATGATCTTATTTGGGTCGGACACTGAAATCCAGTCTAGGATTGAGCCATTACTATTAATTTTATTAGGCCTTGGTTATGGTGTTAACTAGCTGGGTAAACTTACATAGATTGATATTGCAGAGTGATGTGAGGATATGTCTAGCCAGTTGATATTTATGTCTCCCAGTATGATAATCTCATTTTTTATGTTAGTAGATACCCGGGCAAGGATTTCCATGCCTGGGGGAATGTAAATGACTATCACACAGAGGTTTTTGCAATTATTCACGTTAAGGAAAGAAACTAGAAGTTCGGCTGTGGAGAACTGTGGGATGGGTTTTGTATATGGGACAATAGTGAAGGATATGGGGTATATTAGAGAGATGTCTCCACTTTTTTTTCGGGGTCTGTTGGCCCTAAGACAGGTAAAATCTGGGGGAAGGAATTCAGTGTCCTTAATATACGGTTTTAGCCATGTTTCAGTTGCAGCAATAATATTAGTTTTTTTGCGGCTATCCACGCACGGAAGTCAGGTATTTTATTTCTGATGCTTTGTAGATTAATTGTAGTGAAGTTTATTGATTTATGGGAGTTAGGGGATTGCAGAGGAGAGGAGATGGGACCGGGGCTGGGATGCATACCCCCACACAGTGACAGGTTTGTTACAGGATATGGGAGAGTAGTGTATTCTAGTTTCAGAAATGTTTACATTCCCCAGGGTCTGATCATAAACCATATTCTTGTGAAATGTGCTTACAATTTACCAAGGCTACTGGATTATGATATTTAAAAGTACCTTTTCTCTCATGGAGAAACATAATGAGAAAAAATAATGAAAAAAAGATATTTCTGTCCACAAGCAATTAGGAAAAAAACAGATAAGATGAAGACAGAAAAGATAGTCAAATAAAGGAATATAGGAAAGGTGCAACAAAAAAGGTAGAAAAAAGTCAGAGAACTAAGGAGGTAACCAGATTCTGCAAAATGGGCAAGTCTTTTACAGGTTCAGCTAAGCACCAAGTCTTCAAAGATGGCTATCAAAAATAAAGGAGCAAAAGTGAACCTGGTGCTATAAACTAAAAAACAATATACCAACGCTGTTAATCATCTGTAGGTCAGAGCAAGCTGGGATAATTTTAGAATTTCAAGAAACTTCAGACCTGTAGTGTACTTTAGTGGATGATCACAAAAGCAAAACAAGATTTACCCATTAAAAAACTTTCCACCAGTATACATGTAATCCCCATTCCTGCTTCTGATCTTAAACTTTAAGTCCAACAGTACTTCAATATTGTGCAGGAATCAGATCACCAAGAGGATGAACGTACATTGTTCTTCCCTCTAGACAACAGACAGTCTACATTTAAAGTCATGAAAGTTCTATAATTCTGACCTTTTCCTTTTTTCACCAAACTAATTGTGCAATTTTCCTTATTTATCTAACAATGAACTTTATTACTGCATCTACCACACAAATGATTCACATGGTTTTAGGACATGCTACAGACTCTTCTCACATTGTCCATGTTATAGCAGAGACTGCAATGTATTTCCATTAACTCTTCTATAAAACATGTTGCATAACTTGATTTAATAAAGTTTACTCACAAAGTACTCGTGTTTTGGACTACTGAAAATGAGTATATCTATTTTGGTGGCATTAGTAGTATTAGTTTAGATAAGCACACATAAACAAGAAGTTATGTACTCATCATAACGTTCGATGTATGTAGTCCATCTTGCCTCACATTCTTACCCGTGGGTTCGGACGGCCATACTTTTTAGCTCAAAGTCTTTCTATTGGCTGGGCTAAGATGGTATCCCATGCTGCACTGCTCTCTATCCCCAGATCTAGTTTGCTGCGAGCACCAGCACTCATTCTCCATGCATAACAACACCTAAGGAAAGGAAAAACAAACCAAGAATGAAGTGAACTCTAAAACCAGGCCTAACCTCCAGATCCTCCAGGACGGGGGAAGGTGGGGGGGTAAGTAAGAATGTGAGGCGAGATGGACTACATACATCGAACATTATGATGAGTACATAACTTCTTGATGTTATGTAGTCCAATCTTGCCTACATTCTTACCCAAGGGGCAGCGTCCCCAGCACCAAAATCCTGGGAGGCTCAGTGGAAAATACTCCTGAGCACTGTGGAACCAGAGGAAGACCTGCCCCTAGATACCACATCTAACTTATAATGAGTAACAAAGGTGTGAGGAGATGCCCAAGTAGCCGCAGCACAAATATCATCCATAGACAATCGGGCCTGAAAAGATGTAGATATAGACCGGGTAGAGTGAGCCTTCACCCGGAACGGTAAATCTCTTCCCCCTGAAGAATAAATGAAAGAAATACAACTGGAAATCCACCTGGACAACGTGACTTTGGAAACAGGAGACCCAATTCTGTTTTCCGAAAATGAAACAAACAACTGATCAGATATTCTGAGGTCTTTCATTGTGTGCAAATAAAAACATAATTGTCTGTGCACATGCAATTGATGAAATTTGAATTCTGCCTTGTTTGAGAACTGAGGAGAAAACATTGGCAATTCAATAGATTGGTTAAGGTTACTAACTGATGCTACTTTGGGAAGGAAGGAGGGGTTCGGTCTGAGAGAAACCCTGTCCTTATGAAAAATCAAAATAAGGGGGTTTGATTGATAAAGTTTGAAGCTCCGAAATGCATCTGGCTGACGTGATGGCTACCAAAAGGACAGTCTTCCAAGTTAAGAATTTTAAATCACAAGTGGCTGCAGGCTCAAAGGGGGTGAAGTAAGACCCTGTAGAACAAAGTTTAAGCCTCAAGGCATAACAGGTTCAGAGACAGGAGGAAGAAGCAACAAAGTGCCCTTCAGGAAAGCCTTACAGAGTCTATGTGCCATTAGGCTAGGTTCGTCTGCGACATGAAAAGTAGAAATCACCGCCAACTGGACTTTAATGGTTGCGGCCGCTGAACCCTGGTTAAAAAGCATAGAAAGGAACTCCAATACAGATGAAATTGGAGCTGTGTAAGGGTCAATCTTTTTGGCATGCGCCCAGATGGAAAACCTCTTCCATTTGCTGTAATAAATCTTCCTGGTCGAATGATTATGAGGGGAAGATGGAATATGAACCACCTCTGGCGAAAATTGGTGAAGCCTAACTAATGACGGAAGTGGAGTAGCCAGACTGTCAACCGGAGGGTCCAAAGAGAGGGATGGAGCTGCCCTAACATGTGAGTCAGTAAGTCTGGTTGTGGGTCCAGAATCCAAGGAGCTTCCATGATATAGGGATGGAGAAAGGGGAACCAAATTTGACGAGGCCAGTGTGGAGCAATCAGAATCATTTTGCTTCCCAAGGATTGTGCTTTCTGAATAACCTTTGACAGCAAGGGAACCGGAGGGAAGGCATATAGTAGACCGGAGGGCCAATCGTGGACTAGAGCGTCCCTGGGTGACTCCCCCTGAGGGGGGATAAGGGTGAAGTAGCTGCTGCATTTGGCATTGAGGGGGCTGGCAAAAAGGTCGCAGCAAGGCTGACCCCACCTGCGGAAGATCTGCCAGTTCAGGGACCACTCGTGAGGCATCAGAATAGCTCTGCTTAGCCTGTCTGCGATCACATTGGACTTCCCCGGAATGTGCGTTGCTACCAGAAAATGTTGGGAAGACACTGCCCACTGCCACACGCGCATGGCCTCTCTGGAAAGGGGATATGACTTGGTTCCTCCTTGTTTGTTCAGATATCACACCACTGACATATTGTCTGAGTGGACTGCAATAGTCCAGAGAGGAAGAAAGCTCTGAAATGCTTGCAATGCTAGTAGCACTGCTCTCATCTCCTGGGCATTGATATGCAGATGCATCTCGTGCTCTTGCCACGTGCCTTGGACTGTTCTGCCTAGATAATGCCCCCCCACCCCATCTGGGAGTCATCCATGGTCACCGTGGCAACTGGAGGCGAAGGAACGAAGGGCTTTCCCACATTGAGGTTGTCGGTGTGAAGCCACCAACTGAAATCTTGTTTGCACCTGTCTGTGAGTAGAATAGGGTGAGAAAGTGGAAGATGTTGAAGAGACTACTGGGCGAAGAGTAGCCACTGAAGGAGCCTGATATGTAACCTTGCCAGAGGTACTAACATAATCGTAGCAGCCATCTTCCCCAGCAACTGGACGACCAATCTTGCCTTCACTCTTCTCAGAGGGAGCAAGGCGTAAACCTGTTGTTGTAGGACTCTGATTCTTTCCTGTGGTAGAAACGCCCACATGAGGACGGTGTCTAATTCGGCGCCTATAAAAGTGACACCTTGCGAGGGCAACAAGGCACATTTTTCCCAGTTTGAGGTGATGCCCAACTGTTGACATAGGGTGATAGTAGCATCTCTGGTCTGAAGTAGCAGATGCCTGGTGGTGGCAGTAAGGAGCCAGTCATCCAGGTATGGAAACACTTGGAATCCCTGACGTCTCAAGTGAGCAGTCTCCACTGCCATGCATTTGGTAAACACCCTGGGGGCTGTGGTGAGACCAAAAGGCAGGGCTCAAAACTGAAAGTGACTGGCTCCCAGCCAGAAGCGTAGGTGACTTCTGGATGCCCTGTCCATCTTTATGTGGTAGTAAGCATCCTTGAGGTCGATGGAGCACATCCACACTTCTTTTCCCAACAATGGGAGAATAGACTGCAACGTGACCATTTGGAACTTGGACTTTTGCACATGGGTGTTCAATCGGCTGAGATCCAAAATGGGTCTTGGGTCCCCTGTCCTTTTCGGCACCAAAAAGAATCTGGAGTAAGTCCCTAATCCAATCTGGTCTGAGAGGACATGTTGGATGGCTCCTTTTTCTAGCAGCTTTGAAACTTCTGAAGTTGTGGAATCCCTTTGACTGGGTGGAACATCCGGGATTTTCTTGATTGGAGGGGGATTTGACGAGAAGGGAATGACATATCCTCCGGAAATTATTCGTAGAACCCATTGGTCCTGGGTGATATCTTGCCAGGCCTCCGGGTATAATGAGATTCGACCCCTGACTGGCTCCGGAAACGCACAGTCGGGCCTCCCATCAGGAGCGGCAGTAGGGAGAATCACAAAAGAAATCACTGTTTCCCGAGTTGGGAGGGCCTCCTCTGCCCCTAGGGCGGCATCTTCCTGAATAACCACCCCCTCCCCTGCCTCTGGAGAGGGGCTCACCTTGTGCACCGGGAAAAAACCTCTGTGATTTCTTGAACCACATCTTTCCACCCCTCTGGGCCTTGGGATAAGGCCTAGAGAGAAGGGAAAAATGGACTCCTACGGCAGACTGTTTTCCCCTCTTGCTCGCACCTAGTGAGAGTGTCTTTCACCTTGGTTCCGAACAAAGAGGAACCATCAAACAGGGCATCGGTGAATGAAGACTTGAAGGCCTCCACGAAATGACAAAGGCGCATCCAGGCCTGCCTCCTAAGAGCAACTCCTGAACTTGCTGCCCTACTCACTCCCTTGGCTGCGTAGGAGATCAGCCTCACGGAGAGCTGTTCGCAATAGAATTGAGGGTAAACATCTGAGCGTTGACCTTCTGGGCCACCGCCTCAGAAATGTTACCCATGAGAGTATCTCCAAGCTCCTTTAGGAGATCCCTCTGGAGCCATGTAAAGTGTGATAAGTAATTCAGTGACCGCAAGGTAAAAGTCGCTGAAGAAAACGTACGCTTCCCGTACTGGTCCATAGTCCTAGACACCTTGTTAGGGGGATGGACGGTGGAAGAAGTCTCAGCTAATTCCTTCTGGGTGGCCGCTGCCACCTCCATCGCATCCACAGGGTCTCCCTTGGATAGAAATTCCTTATCAGGAAGGGCAGACAAAAATTTATTGGGTCTCCTGGGGACTGGTTCCACAGAGTCAGGGGTTTCCCCACACCCTTCGACAAACCAGATCCAGAAGCTCGTTGAAGAGTGGAGATACCCAGGAGGCGGAGGGCTGAGTACTAAAGGCCTTCAGGAAGACAGACTCCTCTTCGGAGGGGGCTTTGGATGGCCAGTCACCTCTTTGCTTCAAAATCTCTTGGATGTCAGAGAAAGAAACATCCTCAGAGGATGACTTAGGGGACTCCTCCAATTCCTCAAGGTCGGTGTCTGACGTTAGAGACTCATCCTGGGAATCTATGTGCTTCCTCTTGCACATTTTCTTTCTGGTTGGCTCCTCAGGCAAAAATTCTGAGGGGCCCTGAGAAATATGGGGAACACTCGTGGGGGTACGCTGAGGCCTTGGGGCTCCGCTGTCCAGAGATAGATGGCGATCAGAGACCTGCATCGGTGTTGTAGGGGACAGTGACTGACCCGTATGATGCCGCTGACGACCTGGTCAGCGAGCTCCACATGGCCTCGAAGGCTGGTCCTCCCGGATCCAAAGAAAGACCAGCCTCCGAAGCTGAGACAGGCTTCCCCACGCAGAAGCACCGAGAGGGAGACTATGAGCCGAGAGGTGTCCCGAAGCCTCTCCCTCGGGTCTGACCAATGAATCCAGAGTCCTAAACCCCATGGATGGCGCCGACGGGGTCGGAGCTGATGTCAGAACCGATAAGCCAGGAGGGGCTGTAGGAACCGACCTAGGGACATCACATGGAGCCAAGCACTCCGGCTCTGAAAGCAGAGATGCGCTCGGAGGAAGTATCGATGTAGGTTGAGGGATCGGCTCAGGAGCCGACTGGCTCGGAGCCAAAAACAATTTAGCCAGTACTGGTGACTGAAGAAGTCTCTGCACCATTCTATCAATGTCCACATCTGATAAGGTCCTGGAAGATTTGGAGGATAGGGAAGGAGATCGAGACCTCCTCTCTGAAGGAGACCTGCGAGGAGGAGATACCGGCCTAATGCTAGGTAACCGGCTCCGAACAGTCTCCAAGAAAATTGGAGCCGAAGCAGGTTCCATAATCACTGACACTTCCTGCGGCCCAGAGGACAATGGAGCCGAGAATGTCGATGAAGATTTTGCTATTTTCTCAGGCGGCTCCGAGGCTACTGATGGAGCCGGAGATCGCTTTTTTGCCTTGGAAGATTTTGCCTTAGAGCTGGAAGCACTCTCCAGACCCACCTCGAAGGAGGGTTTCAGAAGTCCCTCCAAAATCAATTTGTTCTTCCTTTCCTGTTGAACACGCGGGCTAAAGGCATGTCAAAAACTACACGATTCCTGGAGATGAATCGCTCCCAGACAGTACACACAAACAGTGTGTCCATCAGTGATAGACATCTTATAACTGCACTTGGAGCACTTCTTGAAACCCGAGGGCTTATGCTCCTTAGTATCTTTGGACATAGTTACCACAAACAGCAAGTAACTAACTCAAAACTAGACCAACGGTCAAAACAGCCACAAGCGTGGGAACAAGCCAAACAACAAACAGAACACCACAAAGACCTCTAACATAAACGATCCTTAGACACAAATACAAGGGGGAGGACTAATTCCTCCAATTTAAACGGTTTTAGTCCAAGGGAAGGAGTTAGCACACAAGGAAAGCAAGGGGGACAGACTAGGTCCTCTAACTGAAACGGGCCTAGCCCGTTGGAAACAGCTAGTGGGATACCACAAGAATACGCTAGAAGAGAAAAACACAACTTTCCACAATACAGTCAAGAACACACACAATAGCTATGACAATAGCTTTTTTATTGCAAAAAACTTCTCTTGATATAAGAAGAAAAAGGTACTTAGCCACAGCCAAGAGCGAGACCAAGTCCGAGCTACACGAGCGGAAAACGAGATCTGGGGACAGAGAGCAGTGCAGCATGGGATACCATCTTAGCCCAGCCAATAGAAAGACTTCGAACTAAAAAGTATGGCCGAGTCGGAGAATGTAGGCGAGATTGGACTACATAACATACATTGTTACACAGATGCATCTGAACTGGAAAATACTATTGCTGCTGATTATGTCAAGTTAAGATTACTTTTACCTGCTACAGCTAGTATCCTCACTTCTGTTTAAGTTAAAATATTTATTTAAGCTTTTTGATTATGTTACATTTGAAATTTGTGAAAAGTTTAAAGACTCTGCAAGTTATAAATTTCAAGATGAAATTTCATTTGAACAATAAGAAAGAAATGCTACTAATATTCCTGTCAAAAGCTAACATGTCACCATTAAACCAGATGCTAACAGCAACAGTGTAGTCAATATCTTGGGCTGTGTTTTATTCACGGATTCCTACATATTCCAAAGTCATGAAGTCTCAGGGCAATTTACACTTTCTCTGTACCGTAACCCCCCTCAAGCTGCATCTCCTTTTTCCAATGGCCATATCAATCCGTCCCGGAGTAAATTTGTGGATATCCATCCAGCCATCTAGGATATGTTTAAAGGAAGACAGTGTGTCGCACTGTTAAACATGCAGAGGAAGTTTATTCCAGAGGTTTGAGAAGTGCTGCGTTATAAACCTGTCACTCCACCATGTTTTTCTTTTGGTGAAAATTTAGGTCTCTGGTTCTTGTACTGACAGAGTCACTGTACTTGTAGGAATACAGGATGTGTACAAAGTACAGTTGTGTACACCTACCATAAATGTAGATGTTCAAGTGTCTTCACTGTTGCAGTCATGACTGTAGGGTTCTCCCCTGCCGGCAGGCAGCCCTCGGTCGGCCAGAATCCCAAAGTCTGGGTCCGGTGTCGGCTGTTCAACCATGCTCCCTGACGTCAGAGCGCCAGGAGTATAAAGCTGACAGCCGACGCCATCTTCTCCAGTTTTTCTTGCCCCAGATGTCAGGAGTCCCAAAATGAAAAAGGTCCCATAACCTTTGCAAATACACCTCAGAAGAATGGTGAAAAAAGGAAATACACAAAAGTAAAAATAAGAGGGGACAGGAGGGAGGGAAACCCAGACTGCAACAGTGAAGACACTCGAACATCTACATTTATGGTAGGTGTACACAACTGTACTATGTTCATTGTGTTTCACTGTTGCAGTCATGACTGTAGGGTAGAATCCCAAAGCTGAAAGAAAGGGAGGTGGTCATAAAGAAGAAGGGGCGGCTAAAAGGCCCTGCAAGACTGCAGAGGCAAAGCCTGCCCTAGACTTAGAGTAGAGAGGTAGATTGTAGTGCTTAGAAAAAGTATGCATTGAACTCCAAGTTGCAGCTTCCAAAATGGCTTTGGTAGTAACTCCCCTGAGGAAGGCCGCAGAAGTGGCAGCAGCTCTGGTGGAATGAGTCCGTATACTCCCTGGGATTTGCTTTCCATGGTGTGAATAACAAAATCTGATTCCATGAGCAATCCATTTAGAAATGGTCTGTTTTGAAATGGCTTTACCTTGGGAACTTGAAGCATAAGTAACAAACAATTGTTCTGAATTTCTGATGTCCTTGGTTCTGTTCAGGTAAAAACGTAGTTGTCTGTGTACATCCAAGTAATGTAAGATCCTTTCCCCTTTATTTTGAGGAGTGGGGAAAAAGGTTGGCAAGTGGATAGTTTGATTTAAAGCCACTTTGGAAACCACCTTAGGCATGAAGGTAGGATTAGTCCTCAAAGATACCCTGTCTTGATGAAAAATAATATAAGGTTCCACAGCCATAAGAGCTTGTAACTCTGAAACTCTCCTGGCAGAGGTTAGTGCTAACAGGATAGCTGTCTTCCAAGATAAAAACTTGATGTCAGAAGAGGCAGCAGGCTCAAAAGGAGGCAGGGTTAGTTTTTCCAAAACATAGTTGAGATCCGAAGCAGGAATGGGAGGAGATCTAGGAGGTCTTAAGTTCTTAGCTCCTCTGAGAAACTGTCTCATGAGCTGGTGGGAAAAGATGGGATGGTCTGTATTATAATGAGCAGAAATAGCAGAGGCATGTATCTTAATGGAAGAGAAAGAGAGACCCTTATGTAAGAGATCTGCCAGGTAAAGTAAAATTAAAGTAATGTTAGGAAGAAGAGGATCAGAATCCTGAGCCTGCATCCAGGAACAAAATCTTTTCCATTTTCCTGCATAAGATTTCCTAGTGCTAGGATGTCTGGCTTCTAAAATGACATCCATAACCTGCTTGGGTAGGAAAGAAGAAATCAAAGGCCCTGGATTAACCAGGCCACCAGGCTGAGAGTTCTGACATGAGAGTGTAGAACCTGACCCTGATGTTGGGACAGAAGGTTCGGAAACTGAGGTAAAACCCAAGGGGGCTCCAGGCATAGGTTTTTTAGAGTTGGATACCAAAACTGCCGAGGCCAATTTGGAGCCAGCAAGATTATCATCTTGGACTTGTCCTGTTATCTTCAATAAAACCCATGGAAGAAGAGGAAGAGGCAGAAAGGCATATCCCGAGAGGTTCCTCCAACTGAATGACAGGGCATCCACTTTCCAAGCTTCTCTGTGGAAAGTCCTGGTGCAAAAAATCTGTAGTTGATGATTGAGATGGGATGCAAAGAGGTCTGTGTGAGGACATCCCCAGACTGCTGTTATCATCCTGAATATTTTGGTGTCCAGCATCCACTCGTGTGGATCCGAAAGGTTTCTGCTCAGAATGTCTGCCAGGAAGTTTTGTTTCCCTGGTAGAAACTGAGCTTGAAGACCCAGATTGCAAGCTAGAGCTGTGTTCCATAGATCCATGGCTAGTCTGCAAAGGGGGTAGGAATGAGATCCCCCTTGCTTGTTTATGTACCACATAACTGTGGTGTTGTCCGTCCGTATTAGTAGTTGTCCTGGTTGTAAGAGATTCCTGAAGGCCAATAGAGCTTTCTGAACGGCTAACATTTCCTTTAAGTTGATATGCAGGTGCTTCTGATCCTTTGTCCAAAGGCCCTGCAGACAATTGCCCTGAAAATGGGCTCCCCAAACATAATCTGAGGCGTCCATGGTTAGAATCTGAGTGGCAGGAGGCAGGCGGAAGGGTTTCCCTTTGTTCAGAGCACATGCCCTGGACCACCAAAGAAATTCCTTTTGAAAGCAAGGAAGGACGGAGATCAGTATGTCTAAACTGTGGCAATGCTGAGACCATACACTTTTTAGGTACCACTGTATTTTCCTCATGTGTAGTCTTGCATATGGTACGAGAAGGATGCAGGAGGCCATGTAACCCAAATCCTGCAGGAATTTCCTTGCAGATAGTTGAGTTAAAGTTGCCAAGGTTCTGAAAGTTGAAGCCAGCTGTAATTGTTTTTCGGATGTCAGAAATGCCATCTGGGTTGTGGTGTTTAGAAGTGCACCCAGAAAAGTTATCTGTTGTGATGGTGTCAAATTTGACTTTTTTATGTTTACAGAGAATCCCAGGAACTTGAGGAGGCTCTGTACAAATTCCAGATGCTGGAGTAAGACATCCTTGCTGTCTGCCTGAATTAGACAATCGTCCAGATAAGGGTAAATTTGAATTCCCTTGAGTCTGCAGTAAGCTACTACTGGAGCCAGGCATTTGGTGAAGACCCTGGGCGCAGTAGACAATCCAAAGGGCAGCGCAGAGAATTGAAAGTGCCTCGATCCGGCCTTGAACCCGAGGTATTTTCTGCGATCCTGCCTGATGGGAATGTGTAAATATGCCTCCTTTAAATCCAAAGTTACCATCCATGCATCTTTGGACAGCATTGGAAGTAGCTGCCGTAGAGTAAGCATCTTGAATTTTGGAATCTCTAGAAAGGTGTTCAAGACCGACAAATCTAGAATGGGTCTCCATGAGTTTTGCTTCCTTGGGACTAGAAAGAGCCTCGAGTAAAAACCTTTTCCCATCTCTGAAAGTGGAACCAGTCCGATGGCATTCATGGCCAAAAGAGCTTCCACCTGGTTTAAGGCCTTCGTCCATTGATGTTTTGGAAGGTCTGGCCATCCGCTTGGCCTTGGCAAGGTATGAAAATGGAATATGTAACCTCTTAAAACCACATCCAAAACCCACTTGTCTTGGGTTATTTGAGTCCAATTTTGATAAAAAAGAGAGTGTTTTCCTCCGAGAGGGGCTTCCAGGCAAGAAGTTCCTGTAGCCCAACAGAGGGAGTCATTGAGTTTGTTTCCTTTGAGTTTGTGACCTGTCCTCTCCTCCCCTAGGGGTGGAAGCAGTCCACTATCTTGGTCTATAAGAAGCTTGTGTTTGAGGCCTTCCTCTGGAGCGTCTATATCTACCCCTCTGAGGCCTGTCTGAAGTGGGAAAGGACCAATTTTTGAAGGCCAATTCCTGCTAAATCTAGGTGGCTGTACTTGTAAGAAATCTTTAACTGTTTGCATGGATTTTGCCTTATCCTCCATCTTTTTAATCACCTCTTCAGCTTTTGATCCAAACAAAACATTATGCTGAACAGGAGCATCCAATAATTTAGCCTTTACTTGTTCAGGCAAATTTTGTTCCTTTAGCCATGCATGCCTTCTAATGACTGTGCCAGAGGCCGCAGCCCTACAAGAAGCCTCCAAGGCATCAAATCCACAGTGTAAACCATGCTTCCCAACTTGTTCAGTGGCATGCAATAAGTCATGTAATTCCTTATCATCTGCACAGGCAGAAATGGAAGTAAGCTTTTGTTTTAAAACAGACGAGAAATTGCTGGTATTTTAGCATATGAAACTGACAGTTTAAAGCCCTAATGGACAAAGTAGCAGAAGTGTACACCTTTTTGCCCCATCTTTCTAAGGATCGAGAATCCTTTTCAGTAGGGATGGGATTTTTGGCAGAAGCAGCCTTAACTCCCTTAGGACCCTGAGAAATGGATTCAGGGTCAGCAGAAGGATTCTTGTATAAAAACTGATGGGAATCAGGAACCCTGTAATATCTATCAGGCTTAACAGGAGCAGGAGGAAAAGAGTCAGGGGTTAAGTTAGCCTCCGAAAAGGCATCATCCACAATATCCAAAACAGGAGGAATAGCCAGGGGTCTATGCTGGGGAAGAAGAAGAAAATCCCTCAGTCTTTTCTAAGATTCCGAACACTCCTGTCCTTCCCAGTGGAAATGTTCCCTCATTTCATGCAAAGTTTCCCCAAAAGAGAAATCCTCAGGGGGAGAAGCTGAAGGAATGGATTCTTCAGCATCAGAATCCTCATAAGGAGGGAAAGAATATTCCTGATCAGAAGAAGAAACTGAGGAAACAGAAGCCTGATCAGAGGAATCATAATAAACATCCTGCCTTGGCCTTTTATCTGGAGGGGGATGTGAACCCCTAATCATAGTAAGTAAATCCTCCGCCATCTTGAGTAACTGTTTCTGTGACTTGGGAGCCGGTTCACAGGAGGCCTGTGTTGTAGTCTTTGATTTAGAAGGAGTCTTTGCCTTTGTCTTTGGCTTTGCCTTTATCAGAAGTTGAGTAGGCCTGAAAACCCCTTCGGAAGCCAGTACCTGCACAGCGGCTCCGGACCCATCCGAAGGAGCATTGTCCGAAGGTCCTGCAACAGAAATATTTAAAGGCCTGGTTGGCTCCTCATGAGAGTCCGTTTCGGCCGTCTGTTCTGAACTGGCCGATGACAGGGGCTGCAAAAGCACCTCACTGACGACGGCCGAACCTGAAGCTGGCTCCGCTTGTGTGCTATCATCAGATTTGGACCTCGGAGGCCTGTCTTTATCCTTGCGACGTTTGTGAACTCCGGTAGCCGGAACCGTATCCGATGACATTTTGTAGTTAAAGCGCCTACCGAAGTAATGAAAAGCAAAATCGTACCTTCGCTTAATTGTACTTTGATTGAATCTAGCACAAAACCGACAACTAGCTACGTCATGATCAGGGCCTAAGCAAGGAATACAGTAAGAATGAAAATCCTTATGAGGTATTTGCTTCCCACATGAAATACAATTATTAACTTTTTCTGACATTGGAGTGGAGCAAGAAAAAGTTTCAACGGGTACTTAGCTTTGAGTGGAGAAGAAAATCTTCGGACTGAAGTATATCAGAAAAAATCGTCAGGAGTCAGCCGACCGGCACTTGCGAACTGCTATCACCTCACGGCAAGAAAGACTGGAGAAGATGGCGTCGGCTGTCAGCTTTATACTCCTGGTGCTCTGACGTCAGGGAGCATGGTTGAACAGCCGACGCCGGACCCAGACTTTGGGATTCTGGCCGACCGAGGGCCGCCTGCCAGCAGGGGAGAACCCTACAGTCATGACTGCAACAGTGAAACACGATGAACATCAGGGACTCCAATACAGAGGTAAATGAAACAGAGATCTCCATTAAAAGTCTACAGGACACTAAATAAAGAATAGAGATTAAAGCTTCTCTTGATAGCTCATGGACTTTAGGCCTGTGATTTTTTTGGTTATGAACCTTTGGGGTCTTTGAAATTGTTTGATAAGTTCAGTGAGATACATCCTGAACGGAGTGCTGTATTGGATAACTGCTCTGATCAATGTTGACTATAAGGGAGTGATTATCTTTTAGACACTGATGATATCCCCTAGTAGTACAAATACCACCTCTGGTCTCCCCTGAAGAGAGGCTACTAGCCTACTGGGACTAACCCGGTTAACAAAGAATAAATAAAATAAATAAATAACAATGATGCTAACTTGGCAATTAGCTATACTAAATAAAAAGTATTTCCTGATGGTCACTATCACAAGATGGTCAAGAGAGATGTTATCAATCCAAGTTTCTAGGTCCCTGACTACATCTGCATTTTGTAGTGGCATGTTGGATGCACAATATGACAACAGGATGGGTTGCTTACCAAACACGATAATACTACAACATATGGTATTTATTGTGTGCCTACTTTTAGCATCCCAATAAATTATTTGGGAGAGTTCATTCTGGAGGATTTAGGTGTCAGAGGGTGACTTAACAATCCCCTGTTTGTAATCATCTTCAAACTTTACTAGGCAAGTGATCTTGGCTCTGTGCCAAAAGATCTGAGAAGTTAATTCCAAAAAAGGAGAGGTCCAAATACTGAGTCCTGTGAAACATCACTCACCACCTTCACAATGACTAAGCCATACCTTTGTTTATAAGTTGCACAACATAAACTGATTTCCTCTCTACTGTAGACACATGACGGTCAAAAGCTAGATTACTGTCTGTGTGTCCCCCCAAGTCCCTGACTACTGGGTCAACTCTTAGGTGTGTGTTGCCAAGAGGATAGTTACCATGGGGTGGATAACTTCCCAAAGGATACTACTATGCATTTCTTGGCATTTAGTTTTAGTCTATGGCTCAGGTACACGTTGTTTGTCTGTGTCAGTCCTTGCTGGAGAACATTTGTGTCAATGGCAATTCAATGACAGCTCCTAATATGCAATCATCTACAAATTTGGTAAGCTAGAGGCCACTGACACTAGCCTTGACTTCAGAGAAGTAAATGTCAAAAAACAGCAGCCCCAGGACTAATCCCTGAGGGACTTCAATTGTAACTGGCCTCTTTGTAGAGGTGGACTCCCCAAATTCTAACTTCCTGGGTCCTGTCTGTGAACCAGCTGGCTATCCACAGGGTTACATATGGGTTTGTACCCAACCTCTTGAGTTTGTCAACAATGCCTGAGTGACGGATTGCGTAAAATGCCTTTGCCAGATCTAAGTAGGAAGTGTGAACCATTCTGCCCTCATCCACTGCTTTGCTAATCTTCAAAAAGAAGTCTACCAGGTTGAGTAGGCATGACCTGTTCTTGATGAAACCAAATGGAGTTGGGTACAGTGTCTGGAGGTTTCGTATGTCACTGTTGATCATTTCCCATGATAATTCTTTCCATGGCTTTGCATACGAGCCTTGTGAGACTTATGGGTCTGTAGATGTTCCACCTTTGTGCCAAGAGATGATTGTTGCTACTCTCCATTCATGAGACATGAACCTTGTATGGAGGCTACAGTTAAATAGCAGTTCCAGAGGTCCTGACGGATCACGTCTCATGTTATTTACAAGGCATCCTGGGATACTGTCTGGGCCCATTGATGCAGTGTTCTTGTCCTTGAAAGAGTACTAAAGACCTGTTTCCTAGTCATAGCAGAAAGAGTTACACTTGATGGCATCTCCTGAGGGAAGGTTGATGGGGAGAGAGGGGCAAAGTTAAAGCTAAATTTTTTGGCCAGAAGGTTTGCTATATCTTCTGGCTCATTATAGGTAGCTCCACTTACAATGAGCTCTACACACAATTGTGTATTACCTTTGAGGTTGTGGACAGAGCTAAAGAATTTGTCCACTGAGTTATTGTTTAGTTTGAGGAGAGTGCTTTTATCCTGCTGAGTGCTGCACCTCCTAATTTTTTGCCATTATATTTTCCTTCCATTATACTGCCTACTGATGTGATTTCACCAGTGTGGCTTATTTTCTGAGTTAGTTCTGTACTTCTTCTTGGTAGGTACAGCTGCCACTATGCAGCTATTAACATGCTTGTATAGAGCTTCTGTGAACAGGTCTGCAAAGGCAACAGTGTTCCCAGGGTTTATGGGGGCCTGAAATTTTGCCAGGTTATCACTTAATAGTAGGAATAGCCTTAGCGTAGTTTTGGAATATTCCAGGGCTAGCTGGGGTTCCAGGTTTTATTTTTACTTCAAAGGAGACCATTTTATGGTCTGACCTTACTAGAGAAGGCATTACACTCAGCGGGTGCACAGCACACTCTGATATTAGTTATTACCAGATCCAGTATGGTTGCACCTCTTGTTGGTGTACTCACAATCTGCTCCGGGGAACTGTGTTTACAAAATCCAGGAATCTGTATGTTTGGTGTCATATATGATTCCCAGTTAATAGTGGGGTAATTAAAGTCACCTATGAATGTAGTACTGGGTTGGATGGTTAAGTGTTTCCAATAAGTTTAAATTCATGGTACAGGTTTTCTGGGTCACAGAGGGTCTTGGATCCGACCTCGGATCTGAGCCGGCAAAGTGAGCAACAGCTCCTGAGCGCGAGCTCCTCCCCTCTCCTTACTTGCTGTTACCCATAATCCTCAGATCAAGTTTGCTAGATAACCATCCCGGCAGGGAGGCTATCCTAATCCAGGAACTACATATCCAAACACTCCATCACTTCCAGAATCCCCTGGAGGGATGGAGTGTGAGAACATGATGAATAATGACACTGGATAGCACAGATTCCAAGTAAATAACTATTCTGATGCTCTCCGTGTCATTACTGATCACAGATGGGTTGGAGTCCCCAGTTACTCAAATCCTGGGAAGTCTCAAGGAAGGACATGCCGGAGCACAGAAGAACCAAACGAGGCCCTAGTCCTAGATACCAAATCCAACTTGTAATGTGTTACAAAGGTATGGAGGTTTGACCAAGTGGCAGCTGCACAAATGTCATCCAAGGAAGTCCTGGCCCAGAATGCCGAAGATCTCATAGAATGAGCTTTAACAGGTCTGGGGAGATTCTTGTTGTTGCTCTCATAACTTTGAGCTATGCAAGAAACTATTCAGTGAGAAATGAACACTTTAGAAATGGCCCTGCCTTTCCTAGCCTGGGAGAAGGACACAAAAAGCTGACCAGATTTCCGAAAATCCTCAGTCCTCTAAGTAGAAGAGTAACTGCCTATGAACATCCTGACAATGAAGCTGATACTCCCCTTTGTTGGAGAAATTGGGGAAAAAGACAGGGAACTGGATATACAGATTTAGATTAGCTTCCAAAGCCACTTTTGGAATGAAGGAAGGATTGGTTCTAAGGGAAACTCTACCCTTATGAAAAACCATGAAGGGAGTTTTTCTACAAAGAGCTTGTAACTCAGAAACCTTCTTGGTAGAGGTAAGTGACACCAAGTAGGCCATCTTCCAAGATAGAAACTTTATGTCATATTTTGCAGCAGGTTCGAAAGGGGGTTGTGTCAGGGACTGCAGCACCAAGGAGGAGATGGGTCTTTCTCAAAGGGGTGCTCTTGCTTAGGCCTCCCTTCAAAGACCTTGCAGAGCCTTGAAGAAAACATGGGACTATCACCTAAATGGAAGTGGGAGATAGCTGCCAACTACAGCTTAATCGTCAAGAAACTTGCCCCTTGCTGGAACAGAGAAGAGAGAAAGGACAAGATATCTGCCACTGGAGCTCGAAAAGGGATCTATGTCCCTCTGAAGAGCCCAAACAGAGAACCTCTTCCATTTGTTGGAATAGACTTTTTTAGTAGAAGGTTTCTGAGAAGCTAAAAATAATATCCTTCACTGGGGAAGGCAACTTGGTCTGGCTGACTATCACTGGAACTGGAGGTACCAAGCTGTCAGTCTCACGGACATCAGGAAAGGAGGGGGAAGTCCTCATGGATGGGAAATGAGACCCTGTTCTGGATCCAATATCAAAGGCAGAAATTTCAGATGAAACCAAGGGAAGGAGAACCACGTCTGACGAGGACAAAAGGGGACAATGAGGATGAGGTGAGCCTTCAGGCGACGGGCTTTCTGTAGAACTTTGGGAATGAGGGGAGTTGGGGGATAGACATAGAGGAGACCCGGCGGCCAATCATGAATCATAGCATCCCTGGGTGACTCCCCCGGTGGGAGGATCAAGGCAAAGAATTTGCTGCATTTGTGGTTGGCTGGAGATGCAAACAGGTAGCAGTACGGAGATCCCCACAGATCGAACATCTGACTTGCCACTGACTGATTCAGGGACCACTTATGGGGACTCAGGAGAGACCTGCTCAGCTTGTCTGCCAACATGTTGGAATCGTCAGGAATATGTGTCACAAGAAGAAAGCGGCCAGACACCATTACCCATTCCCAGACTCTCATGGCCTCTCTGCACAGAGAGTAAGACAGTGTCCCCCCCTTGACTGCTGATGTACCAGCCTACAGCCATGTTGTCTGTCTGAACTGCCACTGTCCCCAAGTGACAAGGTCCTGGAAGGCTTGCAATTTTAATAAGACTGCTCTCAAGGACACTGATGTGCAAGTTGGTCTCCGAGGGGGGGGGTCACGTGCCTTGGACCACCCTTCCCTGGAAATGCCCTTTGACCCCAACAGGGAGGCACCAGTGGTCACCGTGGCTTGGGGTTGCGAAAGACAAAAGGGTTTCCCTAGCAGGAGATCCTCAGTCCAGGCCTACCAGCTCATGTGTTGCTTGCAGACAAGATAAATTCGAATCAGTGTGGATATAGGGTGAAGACGAGCCAACCACTGTATCGTCAGGGTCCACTGTAGCACCTGCATGTGATACCTGGCTAGGGTAGCCAACAGGTTATCTGCTATCATCAACCCAAGGACCTGAAGAATGAGATGGGCAGGGACACTGTCCAGATCCAGGAGGAGGAGAACTTACTCCCGGATCATGACTACTTTGCATGGGGAAAGAGCTGCAGTCTCTAACACAGTGTCCAGAAGAACTCCTATGAACTCCAGCCTCTGGCATGGAAGAAGGTGAGACTTCAGAAGACTGGCAGTAATGCCCAGACCTTGAAAAAGGCCAAGAGTTAAGTCTGTGGCTAGAGACAGAAGATGCTTTGTGGAAGCCATGAGGATCCAATCGTCCAGGTACAGGAAGACCTGAAACCCCTGCAGCCAGAGATGGGCTGCAACCACTGCTATACATTTGGTGAACACCTGGGAGGCAGAGATGAGATGAACGGACAGGGATCTGAACTGATCATGACTGGTCCCCAGATGAAAGAGCAGAAATCTCCTGGAGTGCCTGTCTATTTTTATGTGGTGGTACGCATCCCTGAGATCCATTGAGCACATCCAGTCATCCTTACACAGAAGCAGGAGAATGGACTGAAAACTGACCATCCAGAACTTCAACTTCTTTATCAATAAATTCAGTTTGTTGAAGTCCAGAACAGAACGCAGGTCCCCTGTTCTCTTTGACACTAAAAAGAAGTGAAAGTAAGTACTGGATCCTTGTTATCCTGTCGGGACTTTCTAGATGGCCCTTTTTTGAAGGAGGTTTTGCACTTTTGAGAGAGCTAACTTGCTCTGATGGGGTGGCACATCTGAGAGTGATCTCTGGAGTGGAGGGTGATCTAAGGGTATAAAATATTCCGTGGACACAATGTTTAGCACCCACTGGTCTGACGTAATGGTGGCCCAGGCCACGTGGTGCAAGGAGATATGACCCCAGAGTGCCTCCAAGTCAGGCAGAGCTTCAGGAGCACTGTGGGGGGCCTCTCCATGAAGGATTCTCTGAAGCTCTGATTCTGCGGACCCCCTTTGCCTCTGGGGCAGTGTCTGCCATCGAATCCCCTTCCCCATCTGGAAAAAAGAGGGTTCCTATGAGCATCCTGGAGTAAGACTGTGTCCTGAAAAAACATAGCTTGTTACTTATTAACGAGTCTTAAAGAAGGACTGTTGGGGAGTTGAAAACCTGATTCCGACAACTGACAAGGTCTTGCCCTCCTGCTCACTGTGGGTCAAAGTGTCCTTGACCGAGGGACCAAAGAGAGTAGATCCATCAAATGGGGCATTAGTAACGGACTCCATGAAGTTGTCCGCAATACCGCAGAGGCAAAGCCAGACATGACGCTAATAGCAATGCCTGTACCAGCCACTCGTTAGCTGGCCTTGACAGTGTTCAAGATCAACCTCATTGAGTACTAGCTAGGGAAGTGAGTGTGGACAGCTTAGGAGAAACCACATTGAGGATCTCTGGAGGCAACAACTCCAAAAGGGAATAGGAGAGTTCTGAGACCAAATCCCTTTGCAGTTGTGTAAAGCATGCCATGTAATTCGCAGTCCTCAGTCCGTAGCTGAAGCATACACGCGCCTCCCAAAACAGACTCCCTGTTTGTCCTTAGGGGGGGCAGAGGAACTTATCCACTCTCTTTGGGACTGGTTCAACTGTGTCCGGCTCCTTCCATGTCCTGCTGGCCATGAGCTTGACTAAGTCACTCGCAGGGGGAGACACCCAGGAAGTAGATGGGTCTGCCCCGAATGCCTTCAGGAACACTGATTCCTCGGAGAACGGGGAGGGGGAAGACCAATCACCCTGCTCTTTCAGGATTTCCAGAATGTTGCCAAAGGACACCTCCTCAGACGGTATTCTGGGGGACCCATCCTCTTCCTTGAAATCTGTGTCTTCTGTTAGAGACTCTCGAGGGGAGTCTGGGTGCCTTCTCTCTCTTCTGAGGAAGCTCTTCCACCATGGGCTCTGGGGAGGACTTGAAAGAGGAGGGGACCTCAATGGGGGTGATGCCCCTCTGAAAGCAATCCCGGAGGGGCTGACCTTGGACTGATGTAGGGTCACCACCCAAAACACAGCCAGGCAGGGTAGGGTCCAGAGCAGAAGAGGAGGCTGCTGACCAACCAGAAACGGTCCTCTCTATCTCCTGGAAGGTGGATGGACTTGATAAAGCCCCATTCAATGCTAGAAGTCTAAACCTCAAAAATGCACTCTCTCGAGGCACGCCTAAAAATGAAGAACACTGATTTCTGTGCAGTAATGGAGACCTGGTTCAAGGCTCCAGAGAGCACCCCTACAATACCAGGCTACAACTCTTATCACACTTTTCGGCCACTAAACCAGGACCGAAACACTAAAGGTAGAGGAGTGTCCATATTCACACCACCAGGCTAGTTGCCCAACACAATGCATCTGAAATTCTCTAGGTGCAACACTAGGTAAGACTGCAATCCAAATTGTAGCTTGCTACTGATCCCCTACATGCCCCAAGATTCTCACTACACCTTTCTAAACATACTGGAAAATATTAAGATGCAACCAAACACCCTAATACTGGGTGATTTCAACTACCCTGCCATTAACTGGGAAAACTACTTGTGTACCAACACCTTTGCCCAACATTTCTTTGAATTCATAAATTCCAATGCCTTGGATCAACTACTCCACAGTCCCACCAGGGGCTCAAATATCATAAACCTGGTCATTACCAACATGGGAAATCGATGCTCCACACCTATGGCCACCCCCTCGTTGGTCAGGTCTGACCACAAGCTAATCACCCTTGACACCAACATCCCTCCCCCACCCACCAGTAAGGAAACCTCCGTAAAAAACTTCTCCAAAGCCAACTTCATGCTACTCAAGTCAGAAGTGACAAACTTCTTGACACCCATGCAGATGGGAACTAAAAGTTCGACTGCTGAATCCTACACTAAGGCACTGTATGAGCACATCCACTCATGCATGAATCGTGCCATCCCAAATAAAACCAAGATGCTCTCCTCCAAAAAAAAGGAAGCCAATCTGGTGGTCCCCCTGCCATAAACGAACTTTACAACAAAAGGAAGAAACTGTTGCAGAAAAGAGGAAAATCCCAGGATGCAAAAACCAGCCTCAGTATGAAGCTAAGATCCCTCATAAAACCCTCCAAAGCTATTTATGAAAATAAAATTGCCAAAGATTACAAAGATGACCACAAGGCATTCTATTTCTATGTCAAGAATCTAAATGGCAATGCTCAGATCTGCTCTGAGCTACAACAGAATTGCATTAAAATATACTGATACCAAGGATACTGCCAATATCCTGGCAGATCGATTCAGTGCCAACTTCACCACTCTCTCACCCCCCTAAAGGGCCCATCTCAATATCAAAAGATTACCAAATTCTGGTAATAACGGCCACACAGGTAAAAAATGCACTCTCCAAAGCTAAAAATACAGCATCCATGGGACCAGACGACATCCCGGGCTGTGTACTACATGAGCTACAAAATGAACTGGCACCTCATCTAAGTGTCATGTTTACTCATAGCCTCACCTCAGGCTTCAAGCCCATTGAGTGGAGTACAGCTACAGCTATCCCACTCCACAAGGGGGGATCCACTTTGGATCCTGGAAACTACTGCCCCATCAGTCTGATGAGCCTGATCTGCAAGTCCATGGAACGTATTATCATGAAACTTATAAACAAAGACAATGGCAACCTTCAAACACTGGACCCCCCCCCAGTTTGGGTTTGTGAAGGGCCAATCTAGTCTCCTGAACCTGACTGACTTCTTCGAATCAGTCTCCAGAGCTGTGGAAGAGGGTAAGGTAGTCCACACAGCCTATGTGGACCTTGCCAAGGCCTTCAACACCATCCCACACTCTGGAATCAAAGATAAACTTACTAAGCTGGGCATTAATCCTTACATCACACGATGGGTTGCCAACTGGCTTACTGATAGAACCCACACTGTCCACACTGTAAAAGCAGCCGACTCAAAATCTAGCTCCAGATAAGTGACAAGTGGAGTACCTCAGAGTTCAGTCCTGGGAACGCTCTTGTTTGGCATCTGCTTCTATGAAGTACAGCTCCAAAATTCAGCAACGAAAATAACAGCCAAACTTGGCTGTTATTTTCGTTGCTGAATTTTAGAGCTGTGTGGTACAATTTATTTTTGGAGGTGTTGGAGTTGTTTTTGTGGTTAATCATTATGTCCAGCAACGAAACAGCAGGACCACCTGGAAGTGCTAGGAATGGTGTTAATGCTTTGGACCTAGCTTCCATTTGGAAGGACAGAGAGAGGAGGTTAGCCTCCAATGACCCGTGGTTGTGTTTTAGCAAGGATCATACCATGAAAATTTGATGAACTTGAAAAACTGATGGTTAAAGAAATGACGTTTTTTAATGACCTGAAATTACTAGAGAAATATGTGAGTTCTAATATTACTCCCAGGGGACTCAGGGTGGATCGATTGCCTGCCTATGAGTTCACTGAGGATGAATCAGATCTTCTGGCAGAATGGAAGGAAATTTCCCTACAATGTACCTTGAATTGGTTGCGGGTACTTATTAGGCGTAATGAGAGAACGGTTAATAAGGTACGTTCTGATATTATGTAATTGCAAGACACTCTTATTCATAGTTCGCTTGAGGGTGACTTTGAGCAGAATTTAACTGAAATAAAATTAAGGGTGTCCAAAATTGAAATGCAAGTTATTCAATGGAAGAAAAAGAAATTTGTACGCGATACCAATGACTATAGTACAGGTAACATTTTTTCTTGGCAATATGGCTTTAAGAAGGGGTGGGGTAGATCTGCTTCAAAATACAGCAGAAGCAGATCTCGCGGCCCTAGGGACACTTCCGGTTCATCGGTGGAGATGAGTTCGGCGGGAAGGAAAAGTGTTTCCTTTGAGGAGTCAAATTTGGAGGTCTCATCAGGTTCCAATAGTTCTAAAGAGACTATAATCACCGACAAGCAGAGCCCAACTCAAAGAAAAGGTCGCAATCGGCGTTTTCAAGCCAAAAGAAAGAGGAATCGATTTTTTACCAGTAGGACGAGGAATTGTTGATTGTGGACATTTATTTGGTGATGGTGGTGGGTTTGCATTCGTTTTAGACGAGCATTTGTTAGATACAGGTGAGAATTTAAATATTATTAATTTGTCTGATTTAAATATTACTGACACAATGAAAAAAGTATTATACAAAGGGACGAAGTTTGTTCCTACATATGTGCCCTCTCTGGCCGATGTTATTCTGGAGGTCAGAGAGTTTTGTAGGAAATTGCATCTCAAAGTATATTTTGCTAACAAGGAAAGTGCGTCTAAAATTGATGCAAATGAAGCAATGGTATTGAATGACATTTCTGTTTTTGAAAATTCATTACTGGATATGTCTATTTATGAAAATTAATTTTTAGACATTTACCAGGAGGAGGAAACCAATATGTTTTTTGATGGTAATTTTGAATTTCATACAGGTTATGGAAAGTTTAATGTTCCCAAAGTACCATATGTAAGTGAATTTGTTCCACCAAGATTGAACAATAGTATTAATGTTTTTGAAAAAAACTTAAGCAAGCAATTAATGAAGGATTTTGTATTCTTTAAAAAAACATTTAGTGGAATACAATTTGTCAAGGGTAGAATGGCAAGCTTTTTGTGAATTGAGGGAGAATTGTGAGAAATATGTCATTACAGAATCTGACAAAGGTGGTAATTGGGTAATTTTACCCAGGGAGAAATACAATTCTATAGTCTTAGATATTTTATCTGATACAAATACTTATGTTTGCTTGCCTTCTAACCCAATAGGATAATTTAATGATGCTTTATTTGAGGTTTTGGAAAGAGGTGAACGCTTGTTTTTTTTTACATCCATGGATGTTAAGAAATTGTTCATCAAAAAGCCAAAGGATGCTAGATTTTTTATTTTGCCAAAAGTACACAAGGATTTGAAAAATCCACCAGGACGTCCGATTGTTTCAGGAAGACATGCTTTTTTACATAATGTTGGCTTGTTTTTGCACTCGGTATTGGAGGTATATCTTTCAAGGATACCCTCACATGTTAAAAACACTAAGGAAGTATGTGATTCCTTTAAGGAAGTCACTTGGGAGAACAATTTCTACTGGGTGAGCATGGATGTTAAGTCTTTGTATACAAGTATTAGTATTAAATGAGGCCTGGAAGCAGTGGGTAAACTGCTGGGTGAGGGTCCAAGAACTACTTACATCATTAACCTTTTAGAGTTTTGTCTTACTCAATTATTTTGAGTTTGATAAAAAATTTTTTTTGCAAAAAGAAGGTACGGCAATGGGTGCCTGCTTTGCTCCCTCTTATGCCCTTATTTTTATGGGATATTTTGAAAATCTGTTTGTTTATTCAAAAGATTTTTTTCAAAACAGAGTGGTTAAATACAAGAGATTTATAAATGACCTCTTGTTTTTGTGTAAAGGAGATCCCAGGGAATTTGAAGATTTTGTGTCTGGACTTAAGATGAACCCATGTGGTTTAGATTTTACTTTTATTATAGGTGGCAATAATATTCAGTATTTGGATATAGAATTTTATGTGGGGTTGAATGGCAAGATTCAATATAAACCTTTTCATAAATCCACAGCAGTTAATAATTTTCTACATGCATCTAGTATGCATAGTGTCCACCTTTATTGATTTTTTACCTTTCGGGGAATTCAAACATATTGCATGTAATACTTCTGAGAGGAATAATATTATGTTGGAATTTGATAGAGTGTATCAGAATCTTTGTGCTAGGGGTTATTCTGATGAAAGTGTAAATTTTGCTAGATTAAAGGTGGAAAGAGAATTGGGCTTAAGGCATAATGAATTCAGTTCTTGGAAGAGGAAACATAAAAACAATGGAGGAAATAAGAGGGGTAAGGATGAAACGGCAATGGATGATAGGGACCAAATATTTTTTGTTTCCAGATTTTCAGGATTTTCCCATATTTTTAGAAGTACAGTATTGGCATTGTGGCCTATCATTATGAATGATGATGGCTTAAAGGATATTGTTCCAAGGAAATTGACATTTTCTTTTGGGAGGGTTCAAAATTTAAAAGAATTAGTAAGAAGTAAGAAAAATAGGGTTAAGGTAGCAAATGCAGGTGCCCATGCTTGTGGAAGATGTAAGGTATGCAATAAGATCAGGAACCTGGATGGGACTAGAATTAATGTTTTTTTATATAATGCCAGGGATTATTTTGATTGCAATTCTTTTGGGGTTGTTTATGTTATCGGGTGCAACTGTCCAGTACCAAAATGTATGTAGGACAAACAAAACGTAAGGTTAAAACAAGAATTTTAGAACATCTGGGGGATGTTAGAAATTCAAGATTAGATAGCCCGGTAGCTAGTCACTTCCATAAAGAACATGAGGGTGCAGTTAAGGACTTAATTTTTAGTGTTGTAGCTAAACCTTATGGGTCAATGGAGTTTGACAATAATTTTCTAAAAAGATTACTAAATTTGGAGTCTAGATATATTATTAATTTTAATACTCTTTTTCCAAATGGTATGAATTTGGAAATTTGAATGTTAAAAATGAATCAAGTTGGAATGTGTATGAATTATTTATTCATTTATTTATATGTTATTTATTAGGATAAATACTTCATTGATTGATTGATTAATTATATAATTATCTAATTTTTGTAATTGGTATATAAAGACTTGTATTTCAAATTGTAAGTTATTCCATTGAAGGCGAAGGCCAAGCTACCAGAATTGTAATAAAACTCAAAATCTTTCTACAAGTTTGGCTGTTATTTTCGTTGCTGAATTTTGGAGCTGTGTGGTACAATTTATTTTTGGAGGTGTTGGAGTTGTTTTTGTGGTCTATGAAGTATAGGCCAACACTAAGGGACTCTGGCTAACAAAGTCTGAATCCCCAAATGAAGTGGATATTCTACAAAAGGGCCTTACAGAAACAGATGCTTGGTGCCAGAACCATGGGCTCAAGCTCAATGCCAAGAAAGGTATAGTTATCCCCTTTGGGAAAAAAATATGTACCCGTGAATTACCACATAGGCGGCAGTACACTAAACACCAAAAGTGAGATAAGAGACTTAGGGACACAGGTGGACAGTGGTCTCACCTTCGATAACTACATCGCCACAACAGTTAGGAACTTCTCCTATATGGCACACAACAGTTAGAAACTCCTTCTATATGGCACACCTCATCACAAAGGGCTTTTCATCCAGAAAAAAGTAAGTCATTGTCCCACTGTACTCATCCCTCATTAGACCCATTATAGAATACAATGCCCTGTTTGGTATGTACCTCTCAAGACAACTTCAACAACTGGAAAGGGCGCAGAAATACCTCACTAAAAGAATCACAGGCCTAAAACAGATGCCCTATGCTGACTGTCTAAAAAAACTCCAGCTATACTCTGTCGCATATAGTCTAAGCAGAGACGATATCTGCTTAACATACAAGGCCATGTCAAACCCAGAGCTGTTGGGACATGCTACACTTAAAGAAATCCCAATCCCTCAGACCAACACGCTCCAGGGATCTAAACCTTGTCATCACAATGAACAAAGCATGCTGGAGGGATAGGTTCCTGACCCAGAGACTTCCCAGACTCTGGAATAGACTGCCCATACATGTCAAGCAGAGCGCCTCTTTGGCCCTCTTCAAAAGGAACCTTGATGATTGGATGGGAGATAGGAAATTCATCCTGGGGATCACGTCAGTCGCCCTGCTAGACAGGGGTTCAGGGAAGTAAGTACTGTGGGAAGAAATTGCCAGGGAATTCTTATGGCTAGGCTTGTATATGCCTTAGAGCCGATAGCCTAGTACCAACCTATGAACCCTCCTCCCCCTCTGTTCACGACTGACTGGGGTGGAAGGGGAGACCCTTGCACATGGGGTGGAAGGGGAGACCCTAGCACAGTTTCAACGTCTCTGGACAATATCAGACTGAGCTATCCAGAGCAGTGGCCCCCATAGGAGAGGGAATTATCCAAAAACTCTGGACAGAACCCCCCCCCCCCCGGGTAGACCTGGGAATCTCTCAGGCACAAGGCAAAGCCAACCCAGTGGGCAAGTGGGTTAAACCAACCAGGGGACCCAGGAGGCGTGGGAGTGGGGGCACTACCTGCCGCCAACGGTCTCTCCTTCGGCAAGCTCTGAACCTGGGGGGCTGAATTCTCTAGAGTCGGAATGGAGGAGAGGAGCTCAGAGGTGGGTAGAACACCCCTTGCCAAGCGGCTAGGGAACAGAAGCCGACCCTGTTCCATTTGGGTTTTGAGAAAGCTTCTCATCATCTGGTCCATATCAGATGCGAGCAGACTCCTGGTGGACTGGCAGGAGATCGAAGAATGGCTAAAAAGCCTGTGCTCCCTAGAAGAGGACCTGCTAGGCCTCTTCGGATCCTAACAACAATTGGCTCCAAAGGAGACGTCGGACCCAAAGACCCAAATGGATCCAAGCTAACAAGAGTCCCCGTCCGCGGATCCAACAAGGTTGTCGGAGCAGAGGGGGATTTCAAACCAGTGATCTGATCAGAGGACCTGCGAACCTCAGAGGAGCTGGATCTGGCCATGGGAGCAGAGGCTTTCAGAATCAGTGCCCCCAAGGCTGGACTTGGATCCGGAGCACATGGATCCAAGAGCCTGGGTCATTTTGCTAGGGAGTCCCGATAGGAAGAGGGCTCTCTCTTCGGATTTGAGGGGACCTTGGAGGGAGAGCCCAAGACCAAAGGGCACCCTTTAGGCAGTCCCTTTATCAGTAACTTGTTTTTATGGCCTAGGAGAGCCTGGGAATTGAATCCTGCACAGATATCACATTCAGTCTCTAAATGGGACTCTCCTAGACAGTAGACACATTCCTCATGCGTGTGGGCAGGAGCTAGCTTCCAACCGCATGAGGAGCAGCGTCTAAACCCCAAGGGTTTTTAAGCCATCACTAAAACCCAAAAACCCCAACAATCACACAAACAGAAACACTTTCACAGAAAATGAGAAGAAATAGGAAAAGGACAGGAAAAAACCTAATGCCAGTGAAAGACTATGGCGGGAAACTATTAACCTTACAAAAATCAGAGATACTACTAACTAAAGGAGAAGGGAAAAGGAGACAAAGTCCAGAAATAACACCCCAAAAAACATACTTCTCTACCAACAAACTAGCACGAGCAGCAGGAACACGAACATTCATAATCATAGCAAATGAGATCTGAGGATTATGGGTAACAGGAAGTAAGGGGAGGGGAGGAGCTCTAGCTCAGGAGCTGTCGCTCACTTTGCTGGCTCGGTTCAGAGGTTGGATCCACCAGACCCATCCGTGGTCAATAATGACACAGATAGCATCAGATCTGGTTCTCATTTTCCTTAGTAAACAAGGAATTAAACACTTAATTGTTCAGTACGTCAGACTACCTACATTTTAATTGCCTCCCCAAAATTCATAAGAATGTCTCATGTGTATCAAGAGGACTCTTTGTTACTGCTCAAAATTAGCTGGCAAAACATTGTTGCTTCCAAAGGTTTTAGAACTTCCCTCATATAACTGGTATGCTTATTCAAAAGTTTTATAATCCCGTTAGGAAAGAGTACAGTAGAACCTCTAAGTTAACCACCCAAGGGACTATAACAAACACAGACGTAGTCAACGTAAAGAACTAGGCCTACTCAACTGATACGTACATGTGCTTTACTTTCTTGTACAGCTTTTATTAAAGAATATCATACGAAATCATACATAATCAAAACACAGTAAAATCATGTATACAGCAAACAAAATAAATACATTTACTGTTTTCTCATGGTTTAATCATTCTTTCTAAAAAAAAAAAAAAAAAAAAAAACGAGTCAATCTTGGTCTGTTTCTTATTCTTATTACTAAGGTAAGTGGAGAAAGCACTCTCAACGCTGGATACACCACTCAGCATACCTGGGCATTTTTCCACAGCAAATGCCAGACATCCTCCTCTTCTGGAGTCTCTGCAATTTCTGTTTCATCCTCACTTGCTTTTTCCACTTTATCAGCTGTTTCATGCATTTTTATGCTGGTCTGTACTTGTGTCAATATCGCTTGGAAAATTGCTTCTGGGTCAGGTTAGTCACCCATTGCAACAAAACCTTTCTAAATCTACTCCTCTGAATTCTGCCATGGAAGATGGATTGTCTGATGGGACCAAAACATTGTGCTCTTGGGTTGTGACAAATCCAGTTTTCTTGAAACATTTCTGTATCGTTTCTAGCTGAACTTTATTCCAGGCAGAAATGATCCAGAGGAAAGCATCCAGAGCATTAACTGATGCAGTGAATGAGGTTGCTTCCACAAGAGGCCCACGGGTTTGTGTGTAATAATGACCCACTGCAGGAGCTGGGCTCTGTAGTGCATTTTAAATGTTCTGATGATGTCTTGGCTCAATAAGTTGGATTTTTGAGGTCGTGTTTGGATGCAGAAATTTCAGTGCCACGTTTGTGAGATGATTCACTTGCAGGTGGCCAGGACAGCTGTCTACTGTCATTAGAATAGACCATTTCTTCTTCATTTCTCGGTCGATACCGCTTACCCATTCCTCAAATAGGGCACCAGTCAACCATGTGCATTTGTTTGATCTCCAAGTGACGGGGAGGTCTTCGGGCTTCAGGTTCTTGAATGTGCATGGCTTTGCCGATTTACCAATTACCAAGGGCTTTAGTTTCTCTGGTTGAGCTAGAGGAAAGCAGAACTGTGAAACGTTCTTTGGAAAGTTTTCTGCTCTTACATTTGTCATCCTTCATGACAAGGCTTCTGTCAAGCATCACTTTGAAAAAGAGTCTGCACTCATCAGCATTAAAGATGTCATCATCTTTGAAGCCTCTGGCGAAGTCCAGAAACTTTTTGATGAACTCTTTCACAACTTCTACTGGAACTTCATTAGATTCACCACACAAGACTTTCTGGGAGATCTTGTGTCACAGTTTAAATTTCTCGAGCCAACCATTTGATGCTTGGAATTCTGCCACCCCAAATTCCTGTGCAAATTTTTTAGCAACTTCTTGCATCATCGTCCCAGAGATTCGGGAGTTAACTGCCTTAATTTGTTTGAGCCAGCTTAATGTGGCTTTACTGACTTCACTGAGGGAAGTTTTCCTCCGTTTCTGATTTAGGTCTCCGCTTTCCTTACCATATCTCTCCAAGTACTCCTGTTTACATTTTTGGATGCTGCTAACTGTGGCCTTGCTAACACCAAAATGCTCCGTCGTCTTTCTTTGGCTGCTGCTTTCCAGAAAATGTAGAAGAGTAACCTTTTCTTTCAATGTCAGCTCTTTGAGTTCTTTCCTTTGGGCCATCATAGGTTCATAGGTAGGTACTAGGCTATCGGCCCAAGGGCCTAAGTAAGCCTAGCCAACAAGGTTCCCTGGTTTACGCCACCCAAGAAAGTTATTTTCCTGTGCCCCTGTCGAGCAGAGCCACCAAAGTGACCCCCGGGGTGTATTTCCTATTTCCCATCCACTTACCAAGATCAAGTCTTTTCATGATATAAAAGTAATGAAGATAAAACAAAGGCTATATCTGTACACTACGTATTCACACATGATTTGGCTCAGCAACACCCATATTTATGAGGACAAGATAAAATGAAGTATTTAGGACTTTGGATTAAAAAGGATTCTGTTGTGGCAGCTAAGGATATGTGAGAAAAAAAACTAAACACAAAAGATAATACAAAACCTGAGAAACTGGAAGCTCTTGTTTATGGATATGGATAGCAAAATACAAGCAATTAAAATTGTTTTTAGTCCTTTTAATTTTATATACATGTCAGATATATTTTTTATCAACCAGAGATGTTATAGACAGTAATTAATGCTTGGTGAAGGTATGTACAGAGCTCCAGGTAGCAGCTTCTAGGATGTCCCTGGTAGGGAACCCTTTGAGAAATGCCACAGAGGTAGATGCAGTCCTGCTGGAATGTGATCTTATCCCCTGCGGGGTAGGTTTCCCATGGTGCTTGTAGAAGAAATGAATGCGATGGGCTATCCATTTGGAAATGGTTTGCTTTGAAATGGTCTTTCCCTCTGCCCCTACAGCAAAGCTAACTAGCAGCTGCTCAGACTTTCTGGAAGGCTTAGTCCTGTCCAAACAGAATCTAAGTTGTCTGTGCACGTCCAGAGAGTGCAGTATTCATGCCTCTGTTTTGTAGATTAGGGAAAAAAGTAGGCAAATGAATGGACTGATTTAGGGCCACAGAAGACACCACTTTGGGCATAAAAGAAGGGTTAGTCCTGAAGGAACCCCTGTCCACATGGAAGATAATGAAGGGCTCCACTGCTATGAGGGCCTGTAATTCAGACACTCTTCTTGCTGAAGTAATGGCTAAAAGGAAGGCTGTTTTCTAAGAAAGGAATTTCAACTCAGCTGTAGCCACTGGTTCAAAGGGGGGAAGAGTGAGCTTTTCCAGTACAAAGTTAAGGTCCCAGGCTGGAGTGGGAGCTCTCCGGGGGGGTCGTCTTAAATTTTTGGCCCCTTTAAGGAATTGCTTTAGCAAGGGGTGAGAAAAAAGGGGAGGCTCAGTATTATAATGTGCTGAAATGGCAGAGGCATGAATTTTAATTGACGAGAAGGAGACTCTTGTGGAGCATTTGTCTTGATTAACTGTAAAATGTTTCAGTAACTGTAGGATGTACCTACAATTCCGACCAGTCCTTCACATTGAAAAAATTTTCAACAACACGTGATAAACAATAGGATGTTAAGCCTAATCCAACACATGGTAATAATAAAACATGAAAAAACAACTTACACTAAAGAAAAAAATAATAAAAATAAGGGGCAAAGCCCACACCTTTTACCCCTTGGTGTAGGGTGGACTCAACTGGTCAAGTTAGAGAGGATAAAGTAACATTGTGTGTCACAGTCCAACTGGTCAAGATACAACTTATAGAGGTGGTCAATACAGAGAGGTTGGTCTTCCACTGAGTACATGTGGTGAATGTCCGGGTCTATGAAAATTAGGTCAACTAAAGGAGGTGGTCAATGTAGGGAGCTGGTCAACTATGGAAGTTCTACTGTAGAGAGAAAAGTACAGTTGTGTACACTTACCATAAATGTAGATGTTTCACTGTTGCAGTCATCACACTTGGATTATCTGCCTGCAGGTTAGCCCTCAGTCGGCCCGAATACCAGAGACTTAGTATTTTTGCGTCGGTTACTGTTGCTCCAGGACTGACATCAGGTTGTCAGGGGTATAAAAACAGGCAGTCGACGCCATTACATCAGTTTTTCTTTCCCCAAATGTCAGGAGCCCCCCAACAGGGAGCTAAGCTATGGTGGGAAAATCACCACCAGTAAAAAGTAAATCCCAATACCAGTACCCCTGCAAGTGGTGAGTAATATACACAGACAGAAGAGAGACAGAAGGGGGCTGAAGAGAGGTAAACCAGGACTGCAACAGGAGATGCACTTGAACATCTACATTTATGATAAGTGTACAGAACTATTGCCCTATGTTCCTCGTGTTTCACTGTTGCAGTCATCACACTTGGGTTGATTCCCAAAGCTGAAGAAAGGGTGGAGGCAGTTGAGAAGAGTTTGGGCTGGCTAGTATGTCCTGCAGGACTGCAACTACAAAACCCGCCCTGGATTTGGAAAATATGGGCAGGTGGTAATGCTTGGTGAATGTGTGTACAAAACTCCAGGTAGCAACCTCCATAATGTCCCTGATAGGGACTCCCCTGAGGAATGCTCTAGAGGTAGAAGTTGCCCTAGTGGAATGTGTTCTGACCCCCTGAGGGGTTGGCTTCCCATGTTGTTTGTAGCAGAAATGGATACAGTATGCTATCCATTTAAAAATTGTCTTGAAATGGCCTTGCCCTCTGCCCCTGGTGCAAAACTGTGTAATAACTGATCAGATTTCCTGAAGGGCTAAGTCCTATCCAGGTAGAATCTGAGCGGTCTGTGCACGTCCATGGAGTGCAGGATCCTTTTCTCTTTATTTTGCGGATTAGGGAAGAAGGTTGGCAAATGGATAGATTGGTTGAGAGCCACAATGGACACCACTTTAGGCATAAAGGAAGGATTAGTCCTGAGAGAAGCCCAGTCAGCATGAAAAATAATGAAGGGTTCCACAGTCATCAGTGCTTGTAGCGCAGACACTCTTCTAACTGAAGTGATGGCCAGAAGCAATGCTCTTTTCCAAGAGAGGAATTTTAACTCTGCTGATGCTGCAGGCTCAAAAGGGGGTAGCGTGAGCTTTTACAGTACAAAGTTAAGGTCCCAAGCAGGGGTGGGTGCTCTCCTTGGTGGCCTTGAGTTGTTTGCCCCTCTCAGGAACTGTTTGTTGAGAGGGTGAGAGAACAGGGGTGGCTCAGTGCTGTAATGAGCCAAGATGGCAGAGGCATGGATCTTAATGGAGGAGAAGGATAGGCCTCTGTGGACTAGATCTAAGTATTCCGGGATTAGAGGAAGGGAGGGCAAATTTGTGTCCTCTCCTTTAGATTGACTCCAGGAGCAATACCTTTTCCACTTATCAGCATAGGATTTCCTTGTAATGGGCCTTCTGGCTTCAAGAATGATGTCCAGCACCTACTTGCTTAGGCTGGTCACTGGGGGAGAATTCAAGGAATAAGCCAGGCTGCAAGATTCAGGGTTTGCAGTTGCGGATGCAAGATCTGTCCCTCCTGCTGAGTGAGGAGGGTTATGCTTTAGGGTAGGTGCCAGGGTGGCAGCGGTGACAGGCTGTGCAGTAGTAGGTACTAGTGCTGGCGTGGCCAGTCCGGGGCAATCAAGATTGCCCTTGGTCTGTCCTGTATTATCTTGAGTAATATTCTTGAGAGAAGGGGCAGTGGGGGAAATGAATAGATTGAGAGGTTTGCCCACTGGAAGGATAGGGCATCCACTTTCCAGGCCCTGCTATGAGATGTACTGGTGCAGAATTTGCTGAGGTGGTGACTGCAGGGGGAGTCAAAGAGATCCACCTCTGGGGTCCCCCATTTCTGAATCAGAAGGCTGAAGGTGCTGGGCTGTAATTGCCACTCTTGAGAGTCTAGGAGATTTCTGCTTAAGTCATCTGCCAATGAGTTTTGTTTGCCTGGCAGGAATTGAGCTTGCAGATGGACCTGCATGTCCAAGGCCGTGTTCCACAGGGCCATGGCTAGCCTGCAGAGTGGGTAAGAGTGGGTTCCCTCTGCTTGTTGATGTTCCACATAACTGTGGTGATGTCAGTTTTTATTAGCAGGGGTCCTAGTGAGAGTAGGGATCTGAAAGCTGTTAAGAGTGTGCTGAACAGCTAGCATCTCATTTTGGTTGAAGTGCAGATGAATTTCACTTGGGCTCCAGTGGCCCTGACTGCACTTATCCAGGTGTGCCCCCCAGGCATAATCTGATGCGTCTGTGCTTAAGGTCTGGGTGGTGTGGGGTTGATTAAAGGGAAGTCCCTTGTTGTGGTTGCATGCTGCTGCCCACCAAAGAAACTCTGTCCTCAGACAAGATATGATAGGAATGACAGTTTCAGTTTCCAGGTCCTGCGAATATTGGCACCAAAGACTTTTTAAGTACCATTGAGGTTTCCTCATTTGCAGTCTGGCATATGAAATTAGTAGGATGCAAGAGGCCATGAACCCTAGGGCCTGCAGGATTTTCCTTGCGGATGAATGGGTTCTGGTGGCCATTTGAGTGAAGTAGCCTATCAGATAGGCTTGTTTTTCTGGAGTAAGGAATGCCATCTGGGATACTGTGTCCAAGCTTGCTCCCGGGAATACAATCTTTTGACTGGGGACTAGTTTTGATTTCTTTTCGTTGACAGTGTACCCCAGGGAGGTTAGAAGGTTTTTTTTACAAATGTCAGGTGCTGCAACAGCATCTCCTGACTGTCTGCCTGAATCAGGCAGTCCAAGTACGGGTAAATTTAAATTTTTCTCTCTCTTTAGCAGGCAATGGCTGGAGCCAGGCATTTTGTGAATACTCTGGGAGCAGTGGATAAGCCAAAGGGAAGTGCAGAGAACTGATAATGCATAGACCCTGCCCTGAAGCATAGGTATTTCCTGCATGAGTCCCTGATAGGGATGTGCAGATAGGCTTCTTTTAGGTCTAGGGTGGCTAACCAGGCATCTTTGGCAATCATAGGAAGAAGCTGCTGTACCACCAAAAATGTGTTTAAAATGGAAAAATCTAGGACTGGGCACCACGTGCCCTCTTTTCTGGGTGCCAGGAAATGTCTGGAATACAACTCTTGACCTATATGTTCTGCAGGAACAAGTTGAATTGTCCTTATAGAGAGCAGGGATTGAACTTGGCTTTGTGCCTCTGCCCATTGGGTTGGAAGGAAGGACTGGGAACCCTTTTGTGGTTGGCAGTGAGTGGAAGTAAAATTTGCATCCCTGGGATACAATGTTGAGGACCCATCAATCTTTGGTGATGGAAGTCCATTTTTTTGCATAATGGGCAAGTTTTCCTCCTAAGGGCATGAGCGGTTGGGCAGAGGTGGGGAGTGGAGTTAAGAAGTCATTGTGAATTCTTTCCGTAAGGGGGTGGCTTAGCATTCCCTGTTCATGAAGTGGAGGCACTCCATTGCTTAGATCTCTGCATACCCTAAGACTGTTGTCTGGAGGGCCTGTTTCCCATGGGTCTAGTTTGAGATGGCCTTGAGGGGGGCTAGAAAGGACCAATACTTCAAGGGGCAATTCCTACTGAATCTAGGAGGCTGTACTTGCAAGAAATCTTTGACTGTCTGCATAGATTTAACTTTTTCTTCCATCTTTTTAAGAACCTCTTCTGCTTTGGTGCCAAACAAATTGTTCTGGTTTAAAGGAGTGTCTAGTAATTTTGATTTGACATGGTCTGGCAAGGTCTACTCCTTAAGCCAAGCATGCCTTCTCTGTACAGAATCAGTGACTGCTGCCCTGCAAGATGCTTCTAGGGCATCAAAGCCACATTGCAAAGTATGCTTGCTGACTTGGCTTGCAGAATGCATAAGCTCTTGTAATTCTTTATTTTCTGCACAGAATGTAAAGGTAGCTAATTTTTGCTTAATAAGTTCCATGATATGTTTTTGGTACTTTAGCATGTGAAACTGGCAATTCTAAGCCCTAATGGCGAGAGTTGCAGAGGTGTATACTTTCTTACCCCATCTGTCTAAAGCTCTGGAATCCCTGTCAGAAGGGGTGGGATTTTTAGCTGTAGTGCTTTGATACCGTTAGGCCCCTGGGAGATGACCTCTGGGTCAGAAGAAGAATTTCTGAAAAGGAATTTGAGAGAGTCAGGAACTTTGTAGTACCTGTCTGGTTTCCTAGGAGCAGGGGGAAAGTATCAGGAGTTGGACTGGATTCCATAAAGACATCATCCCAGGACTGGGGGTATTGCTAAAGGCCTATGTTGTGGCAAATCTAGAAATCCTCCGAGTCTCTTTTTAGACTGAGGATAACCTTGGCATTCCCAGTGGAAATGCTCTCAAAGTATGTAAGGTTTCACCAAAAGAAAAATCCTCTGGAGGAGAAGCAGAGGGAATGGATTCCTCTGCATCTGAATCCTCATAAGCAGATAAAGGCATGTCTTTATAATCAGATATCTCAGAGTCGGACTCTTGGTCTGTTAAAGCTGTTGGGAATAGGTCTCTTTTTCTCTTAGCAGGGAAGGCTGGCTTCCCCTAATTAGCATAATAAGGTCTTCTGCCATTTTAAGCATTTGATCTTGTGGCAAGGACGCAGGTGCTTGAGTTTGGGTCGCTGATTTTTTAGGCGTAGCTAGTACTCTTGGCCTTAGAAACTCAGTAGTTTTAGACAGAACTGAAAACGCGAAAGAAGTCGTCGTTTTTTCGAAAATCGGTAATGCGAAGAACTTCCTCAGAAGCTGGTGCCTGCTCAGCGGCTCCGTACCCATCCAAGGTAGACACATCCACAGATTCCGTAGTCGAGGAAGCGTCTCATGGCATACCGGACTCCGAATGGGTCTCGGTAGAGGCCTGCGAATCCACTGAAGCAGGCATCAGGGGCTGAAAAAGTGCCTCACTGAGTACCGGCGGACTGGCGACTAGCTTAACGGAAGCGTCGTCAGGAGTTTTGGACCTGTGCGGTCTGTCTCTGTCTTTATCCTTATGTTTTTTTGGAAGCTCGGTAGTCAGATGGCTTACCGAAGCCATTTCAGAATAAGGAGATTGAAAACTAAAGTATTTAGTGAGAATAAGGGCCCAACGACGAATAGTTTGGGCACTGAACAAGGCACAAAACCAACAGCGAGTTACATCGTGGTGTGGGCCTAAACAGGTGACGCAGTAAGAATGGAAATCTCGGTGTGGCATTTGCTTCCACAGGTGAGACAATTTTCTGACATTGGTTAGAGCAAGAAAAAAGGATCCCCAATGGGGTACTTAGCTTTAGAAGACTTCAGGACGATTCAATTCGGAAACGAAAACTCAGGTAGCGGCCAACCGGCACTCGTGCAAACTGCTTCTGCTTTGGGCTCCTCTGCAAGAAAGACTGATGTAATGGAGTCGGGGCTGCCTGTTTTTATACCTCTGACAACCTGACATCAGTCCTGGAGCGACAGCAACCGATGCGGAAATACTAAGTCTCTGGTATTCGGTCTGACTGAAGGCTGCCTGCAGGCAGATAACCCAAGTGTGATGACTGCAACAGTGAAACACGAAGAACATCCTCAGGTGTCTTCTGTGCTCTTTGAAGATGGAGAGACTTAAATGTTCAAGTTCACCATGGGGGAATTTAGTAAGAGAGAACCTAAAAGGTAAGCATTGTGAACTAATTGACCATTTTATTTTGCATTTGTCTACTGGGGTAGTGCATTGACCTCAGTTGGCCATTTCCAGTCACAGCCTGGGTGAGAATACCACAAGGTAAGGAAGAGATAAAGTTGCAGACAATGTAATACAGGGATTAGGAGATGCATATCTATACAAATTTTGGAGAACTACATAAATTTTACATGTGACAAACAAAGGTAAGTTATGAGCAATACAGATACGAGAGTAAGCAATGCATATGTCTCTCTCTTTGCACTACATTTGAGTCAGTTGTTTTACACTAACTTAATTAACTAGCTTAATTTAACTAGCAGTAGAGATGGGAGATAAAGGCGATTATGGCGTGAGTAATGATTTCAGAAGATTAGTAGCAAAGTTAGGAATGGAAGTAAAAACAATACAAAAGATATGAGGAGGTAAAGAAGATTAAGAAGAGAGTAAAGATCTCATCAGAGTTGCCAGAATGACTATATGTAGGTGAAGGAGTGAACAGAGAGAGAGGAAAGACTGTGTGATTTAAGTGATTTGATTAGTGGCACTGGCATGAATGTTGTATGACTAGATGTTTCTTAAGTGCCGTTCTTAACTGTCTCTATGAGGTGGTTTCCCTTACGTATGCACATAATAATTTACAGAGTTTAGGGGCTACTGTGGAGAAACCATGACTGATGCAGTGCAATTCAGCTGCAGGAATTACCAGATTGAGAGTGGATTGTGCTGTATCATGATAGATGCCTTAACTGGGTCTCTAGGATTCATATTAAGGAATGGAGAAGCCCTAAACAGAATTCATGCTCTGATGTAAGACTCAACAATACACGATGGAAAACAGAGAAACGAAAAAAGACCAACCAATAACTGCAATATGTTCTCCATTGTACAGAGCCCAATGAAGGCTGTCCCACAAGTATAGAGGTAGATGATACTTCACAAGGTCAAGTAGACTCTTCAGTCCAGAAGTAATAAACACCAATTTTATTAATAATAAAATGCAGTGGTTCCATTAAGCGCTTTCTTTTCCAAAGGTACGGAAACTTCCTCCGAATAACACTGCCATTAAAACAACTCATATATATACACCATCAGTTAATTAATAAATTAGTTAATTAGAACCAAGTTAGGAACCAAAATTTAAAGGTACATGGTTAAAAAACTTTTTTGTTATGTCTTTCAGTTTTTCATGTTTAATAAATTAATGTTTAGTTAAAAAACATAAGTTCCATGTAAATAGAACACACGTAGTAAACCCATATAAAAACATGTAAAAAAACGTGTGCGTAAAAAGGTAAACATTCAGCTTGTGCCCACTATAGTATAAATGTATAATATATATGTATAATATATAATGTGAGATGATAGTAATAATAACATATCCTGTTGTTATAGTGATATGTATATTAAGGTTACATAAAATCACACTAAAAAGCGAAAAGCCTTAGTGTAACAATCATTTCTTGTAATTGTATATTTTCCTTTTAATTTTATTTGCTTTTAGCTTTAAAGCTGTTATGAGTGACACATGGTCATTCAAACCGGGGGGTATGTTGGAGTCCAGCCTTAGTTGCCAAATAAGTTCCCTGTAACTAACCTGGTTTTCCCAATCTCCCCACCTGTTATTTTTATGTACCTTTTCTAAAACCCAGAACTTGAAATTGGCCTCCTTACAAATTGTTGTGTGGCGAAAAAGAGCATTGATGTCCTTTTTCTTGTTGACATCATACATGTGTTCATAAATCCTTTGGCGTTAAGTGTCTTTCTGTTTTGCCCACATAATAAGACCAACATGAAGACAGTAAACCAAATATATTACTCCACTGGTGTAACAAGTACAATACTGTTTCCCTTTTATGGTAAATGGAATAGTGGGTAATGTTAAATCATCTATGTTGGCTATGAATGTACACTGTGGGCATCTTACACATCGGAAGGTACCTTTTTTCCTAGTATCCATGTCATACTTATTCCTTTCAAAAATAGTTTTTAAATTAGGTCCCCTTCTAAAGCTGTAGCAGAGATGTTTGTCAAATATCCCCAAAGTGTTGGGCATACTTTTGAAAATGTCCCATGTTTAATTAATGGCTTTTTTTATTATATTAGGATTAGAGTTATATGCCGTAATAAGAAATGGTGTATCCACAGCTATATTTGGAACAATGTTGTTGTCAAAGTTTGTATGTTCATCTAACAAGTTATTGTCACTAGTCCTTGTTTCAGCATTAAGTAGGGGAATATATTTAGTATCCTATCCCATAGCAACCTCTTGTTTTAAGGGAATTATAATGGATTCGGGGTAGCCTCTCTCCAAGAATAATTTCTGTATGTAGTCTAATTCTTTAACCAGATCACTATAATTGGTTGTCATCCGGGCCACCCTAACCATCTGTCCCTTAACAATATTTTTCTTCTGTAGTGGCGGGTGGTTACTAGAATAATAAAGGTAAGAGTTCGAGAAACATGTTTTTCTGTATACATTGGATACAAATGTTTTTCTAGTGTAGTCCTTCCTAATAGTTAAATCCAAAAAGTGTATTTCATCCAAATTTAATTCATATGTAAATTGCAAAAAAGAAGTGGAGCTGTTAAAATAATCTAAAGCTTTAAGAGCCTCGTCGTGTGTACCATTCCACACTATCAATATATCATCCAAATAGCGGTAATATTGAACTATGTTGGCCCGAAAAGTAGAATTGAAAACAAAATGTTGTTCCCAAAATAACATAACAATGTTGGCAAAAATGGGGGCACAGGCTGCCCGCATTGCCACACTGTCTAGCTGTTTGTAAATGTCATCTTGGAAATGAATAAAATTGTTTTTCAGAACAAATTCTATATTTTCTAGTATCAATCTGAACTCATTATTGGTCAAAAATTTAAATTCAATTACCATGTATTCGAACCATTCCAATCCAATGTCGTGTGGAATCCCAGAAAAAAGGTCTTTCACATCAATGGTCATGAACGAGTAGTCAGGTTGAAAGGACAGTTGGTTTAATTTCTTTAATAAGTCCCAAGAATCAATTAAAATATGTGTGTAAAGTTTGTAAAAGGGTTTTAACTTTGTATCTATATAAATAGCTAGTGGTTGTGTTTTAGACCCCTCAGAAGTCACAATAGGTCTCATTGGGGGATCTTCTATATTTTTATGGATCTTGGGAATGCCAAACATAGTCAATAGAAATGGTTTGCCTACCTTGAAAAATTTGTAAAGTTTTTCGTCAATTAAACCCTGGGTAAAGTTATCTCCTATAATCATGTCGATCTTGTGGTAAGCAATGTTAAGTTCATTTTTGGAAACAATAGTGTATCTACCATGCCCATTTAGAATTTCCATCATTTTTGTTGTATGTAACCAGTTGTTCATTAATACAACCCCTCCCCCTTTGTCAGGTTTCATGATCCTGATGTCAGAATGTTTGTGTTTAATTTCTTCCAAAACCAATTTTTCTTCTGTAGTAAGATTTGGTTTAACAAAGGTATGTGTATTGTGAATCAAGGTCTTCACCTCGTTAATAACCACATTTTCAAAATTACTAATGTCACTCTGTAGGGGGGAGGTTTGTATATACTTCTCCTTGATAAAACATCTGAGTATCTATTTGTGGTAGTCTCATTGTTACCATCAGAAACACTTTTTAAACTAGCCAAAAATTCTAAATTTAGTTTTCTGGTAAACAATTTAATGTCCAAAATTAATTCTGCCATATCTAACTTTCTAGTTGGCACAAACGTAAATCCCTTTTTAAATAGAGAAAAATGCCCATCTGCAACATCCATATCAGTATAGTTGTATATAAAAAATTCACTATCAGATTGTCTAACCATAATGCTGTTTCTACGACATTCTGCAATTGGAGTAGAATTGTTAAATTCTTCATTGTTGTCAGTTAGGTTAAACAAAATGTCTGAAGACGTTGAACTTGTATTTATACAAATATTACGTGGGATGTACAATATCCTACCATCTAAACCCACAAGATGTTCGTTAACTAGAAAAGTCTCATTAACTAAAAAAATATTATTATTGTCGTTAATGAGGGCCAGCTCATTGTTGTTGATAGTATTTTCAGGGGTACCATTGCTGTTAGTGATGATATTGTTGTTAGTGACAGTGTGTTCCCTTCCTATCTCAGGGCATATTGGTTGGAGACCTGTGCATATGTTGGATGTGGATGTAATTTCTGTATTCTCTCGGACCTTCTTGGCCCCTCTAGTTCTAAAGGGACATCCGTCCCGTTATCTGTATTCCCCCTATGGTAGTTGTCCATTACTGTATTTGTGTCATCACTAGTCCTAAACTCTTCATCCCACTGTTCTGGCTGGTGGTGTCTATTGTTGTGGTAATATTGATGCTGATGTACATGTAGGGGCTTTTTTCTAGAATGTCCATAGGGGAGTCCCTTGTAATTACTAGTAGTATAGTTTCCTATAGGGTAGGCCTGCTGGTGTTCATAAGCCCAGTTGTCCCTTTCCAATTTACCCATTTTCCTTTTGTGGTTTTTGGCTATGGCGTTATCAACATCATTCAGCACTCTAAAATAATTTTGTTTGTATTCTTTAACAGTGAATAACAAATCATTGCTAATTTCTTTGTTAAGGCTATCAATCTTAATACTCAGTTCAACAATCTGTGAATTGCTATTATTAATCATGGCCTTAATCAATGCTAAGCCACAGTTGTTAAGAATATCCACAACATCATTGTAAAATACAGAACCCAAAACAGTGCCGTTTGGGAATTTATTTAGTCTGAGTCCTTTAGGGACATGTTTTCTCTTTATACACTCTGTCAGAAACCAGTTATCTAAATTTAAGTTTTTGTGTTTAAGCATAAATTTCTTTAGCAGCTTACATTTGTCAGAGTATGAAGTGTCCTGTGATTGCTGCCTCTGTCCCTCGTTACGCTGCTCCACAGACCCAAAACTCTTGTTTAGCCAGTCCGAAATATTGAAATTGGCGTATTTGTCAAACAAAAAATCGTTTGTATTAGGTCCCATCCTGTTGTGTTCGCCAGACCTCTGTTCAGCGTTAGGTGAATTAAGAACTCCTATATTTCCTCCATTGTTCTGGTTGTGTGTGCTAGCATTGCCGCGTTGGCTACGCGTAGGTTGTGCGCACGGAATAGAGTCCTCCGTGCACTGAGTGCTAGCTTCTGGCTGTGTGAAGGCTTGCAAGAGCCTAGTCAGTTCACCTATTAAGGATTGTTCATTCCTCTGCTATGAGGCTCCTCGGGTGTCCTGTACTTCCATCGAAAACGTCACTAGTAACCACAAAACACGATGGAAAACGGAGAAACGAAAAAAGACCAACCAATAACTGCAATATGTTCCCGTTGTACAGAACCCAATGAAGGCTGTCCCACAAGCGTAGAGGTAGATGATACTTCACAAGGTCAAGTATACTCTTCAGTCCAGAAGTAACAAACACCAATTTTATTAATAATAAAATGCAGTGGTTCCATTAAGCGCTTTCTTTTCCAAAGGTACGGAAACTTCCTCAGAATAACACTGCCATTAAAACAACTTATATATATATATATATATATATCTATATATATATATATATATATATATATATATATATATATATATATATATATATCTATATACACCATCATTTAACTGATAAATTAGTTAATTAGAACCAAGTTAGGAAACAAAATTTAAAGGTACATGGTTAAAAACATTACCAGCTTTAAAGCTAAAAGCAAATAAAATTAAAAGGAAAATGTACAATTACAAGAAATGATTGTTACACTAAGGCTTTTCGTGTTTTACTGTGATTTTATGTAACCTTAATATACATATCACTATTACAACAGGATATGTTATTATTACTATTATCTCACATTATACATATATATTATACATTTATACTACAGTGGGCACAAGCTGAATGTTTACCTTTTTGCACACGTTTTTTTACATGTTTTTATATGGGTTTACTATGTGTGTTCTATTTACATGGAACTTATGTTTTTTAAACAAACATTAACATGAAAAACTGAAAGATATAACAAAAAAGTTTTTTTACCATGTACCTTTAAATTTTGGTTCCTAACTTGGTTCTAATTAACTAATTTATTAATTAACTGATGGTGTATATATATGAGTTGTTTTAATAGCAGTGTTATTCTGAGGAAGTTTCCGTACCTTTGGAAATGAAAGTGCTTAATGGAACCATTGCATTTTATTATTAATAAAATTGTTGTTTATTACTTCTGGACTGAAGAGTCTACTTGACCTTGTGAAGTATCATCTACCTCTACGCTTGTGGGACAGCCTTCATTGGGCTCTGTACAACGGGGAACATATTGCAGTTATTGGTTAGACTTTCTACAATGGCCAAGGACAGTATCTCCTGTAAGATGGACTATGCAAGTGCCAACTGGTTGTTGAAAAGGTGGAATGATCTGAATACAATCTTATACCCTATGTTTATGGGCTCCTTCAACCACAAAATCTGTAGTCCACTCAATCCATAAAGCTTTGAAACAAGATGGACTTCATCTTAATTAGCTGGGTGGAGAAGGGGAAGGGCAGTAGTTTAGTCTGAACCGATAGGCATCCCCTTGGCTGCTGAGGGATCATTGACTGAGTGTTTTGGTCAATGGAGTCTCTCCACCACCCATTCTGAATGCTCCTTTTACTTTAACTATTCAGTGTGAGCTGCATATATATCAGAAGGACTATAACACGTTTTCACTGTTTGTATCTTACTATCCACAGCCATAATCAAAAGCTTCCAACTCTGAATTTTTGTACTACCTCTTAGTCTTCTTCATATCTTTAGCTGCCATAACAGAATCCCTTTTAATTTATGCATCTAAATACTTATTACTACCACATCCCAAAAAATATGGGTATTGCTAAACCAATCCATGTGTAGGTAAATAATTTACCACCATAGCCTTTGTTTTACCATCATTTATTTTATATTCCCAAAAGACTTGAAACTGTCTCAAAATGTTCCATAACAATGAAATATCCTTTTCTGGATTTATCAGGTACAAGAAAATTACTTGCCAATGGCTCTAAACATAAAACAAAGGAGAAAGAGGAAACCCCTGCCTGCTTCCTCTGTTCAAACACAGCTTGTCTGGGAGGACCCCCGCCCACACGCTTTAATTCCTACCTCCAATCTTCTTTATTGACTGCATTATTCTATTAGGGAATGCAAACAGTACTTGCCCTACTCAAATACCCATCCAATTCTATCAAATGCTTTCACTGCATTAAGACCCACAATCAGCAGATGTGATTAGTTACGCTCTGTTTTCCTCTGTATCATTGTTTTATTAATGTTGTCAAATGTTTGCTTCTTGTCGTAAAACCACACAGATCCACATTTATCAATTTTGGCAGCAGTTTTGCCATTCACTTAGCTAGCATTTTATAATCACGATTTAAAACTGAAATGGGTTTACATGAAGCTGTGTTTGAAAGATCTTTACTCAATTTTTGGGTAATACTGTCACCACAACTTTATTCCAAGATGCTGGTACTTCACCATTTAAATTATTGTTAAACAAAATCTTCCAGAACTTAATAATTTTCTTCCCTCTTAAGTTCCATGTGAATTCCTTTTACTCCGGGAGACTTTCCCACTGACAAATTATACATAACTATTTTCATTTCCTCTCTTTCTATCTTAGTTATTAATTGCTCAGCCTCATCTCCCCCTACACTGGCATAAATATTTGCACTTGTGTCTTTTCTTGGTTTCCCCATTCATCTGCTTAATTTTCGTGAAATGTCTGAAATATCTTTAATACCTCTTTAGAATCTGTGTTTAATTTTCTTGTCCTAGGTTCCCCACGTTTTATGACAACCCTTACTACTTTTTGTAGCCTAAGTCATTGTGCTAAGCTTTTTTGTGCTCTGGAGTTATCAGAAAATACTTACCTCACAGCAATCTTTCTAAACTCATGCATATTACCCTAATACTCCATTATTTTCTCTTTAGCATTCAGCAACTGCTCTTCTTTATCTAGGAGATAACCCTTCTGCAATCCTTTAACATTTGACAACCCCTCTAAACAACTCCTGTTACTTCATTCCCATTAGTCTTTCTCTTATTTTTAAACTTCATTTTCATTTTATCCCACTCCCCTTATTACCCCTTCTGAAGAAATGTCTATATTCCCTAATAACTCTCAAATCATTTCCACAACCCAATCTTTAAATTCCTAATTTTTTATCATTTAACTAGGAAAGCACTAGTATCTCATTTTAACTTCATTATTCTGCATCTTTATCTTATTTTTTACTGATACATGACCTGAAATAGTTATTGGATGTGGATCAAAGATTTCATATACACACATTCCTGTAATAGAAAGTTATGTACTCACCATAACGTTCCATCTGAGTAGGTAGTTTCATTTGTCTGCAACCTGTGGGTCTTGGATCAGATATCGGATCCGAGCCGGCAACTTGTTTCAAGCTAATGGATCCGAGCTCCTAGCTCCTCCCTTCACCCATAATCCCCTGCTAACCCTCCATGACCTCAGATCGAGTTTGCCCCTCAATATATGCCCAAAAAAGGGTATCCAACTACCAGTAGATCCGAAGGCGGCCAGGGGGAAGGAGGGGGGGGGATGGTTGCAGACAAATGAAACTACCTACTCAGATGGAACGTTATGGTGAGTACATAAAGTACAGTTTTGTACCTACCATAAATGTAGATGTCCGAACAGGATAGCATCTGCAGTCCTTACAAATGGGTTGTCCTGTCGTCAGGCAGCCCTTCGGTCGGCCGGATTCCAAAGTCTGGGTCTGGCCTCGGCTGGTGTCGCACTTCACCCGACGTCATCTCTGCTGGTCTTCGGGTATAAAGGCATCAGCCGACGCCATTTTCCTCAGTGTTTCTTGCCCCAGATGCCAGTTGCCCTCTTGGATAGCTACATTTTTGGGTAAATGCCAATGTTTCCAAAAAGTAGAAGGCAAACACAAAAAATAAGCATGTATGTACATATATACAAACAAATACACCATAAGAGATCCCCCCCCAGCTAGCTATTAGGTGGGCAAATACCCTAGGAGTACCACAGAGGAGAAGGAGGGTGGGTAATCCTGACTGCAGATGCTATCCTGTTCGGACATCTACATTTATGGTAGGTACAAAACTGTACTATGTCCTTCAAGGATGCATCTGCAGTCCTTACAAATGGGTAGAATACCATAGCCAAACTAGGGGAGGAGGAAGAAGAATTATGGTGTAGTTAGGATCCCTTGCAAAACAGCAGTGGCAAACCCTGCTCGGGATCTAGAGTATAGAGGTAAGTTATAATGCTTGGCAAATGTATGCACGGAGGTCCAAGTAGCCGCCTCAATAATGTCCTTGGTAGCCACTCCTCGTAAGAAAGCTGTGGTAGTGGCTGTAGCCCTTGTAGAATGAGGCCTTATGTTCTGTGGAATTTGCTTTCCATGGTAGGAGTAACAGAATCTTATGCAATTTCCTATCCACTTGGAGATTGTCTGTTTGGAAATTGCTTTTCCTTCCCTCCTGTTGCATAAGCTACTAGAAGCTGGTCAGTTTTTCTATTGCCCTTGGTTCTGTCCAGGTAGTAGCGCAACTGTCTATGTACATCCAAGGTATGCAGCAGTCTTTCCCCCCTGTTCTGTGGGTTGGGAAAGAAGGTAGGTAGGTGGATAGCCTGGTTTAGAGACACTCTGGATACCACCTTAGGCATAAATGTAGGATTAGTTCTCATGGACACTCTATCTTGATGGAAGATTAGGAAGGGTTGTACTGCCATTAAAGCCTGTAGTTCTGAAACCCTTCTTGCTGAAGTAATTGCCAGTAGGAAAGCAGTTTTCCAGGATAGGTGTTGAAGATCTGCTGTTGCTGCTGGTTCGAATGGAGGGAGTGTCAATTTTTCTAGCACAAAGTTCAAGTCCCATGCTGGTAATGGTGGTTTCCTAGGAGGTTTTACATTCTTAATTCCTCTCAGGAACTGCCTGAGTAGAGGTGTGAGAAGACAGGGGATCAAGCTGTATTCTGCAGAAATAGCTGATGCATGTATCTTGATGGAGGAATAGGACAGGCCTGTATGGAGAAGCTCTGCCAAATACTCCAGGATGTTGGCAATATCTACCTTTGACACATCTTTCCTCTTTCAGTACTCCAAATGACAAACCTTTTCCATTTTCCTGCATAGTTCCTTCTTGTTGAAGGTCTGCGGGCCTCAAGGATAATGTCTTTAACCCTTTGGGATAAATCTGGGTTAGTTGCTCTTATGTAATGTTCCAGGCAGTCAGTTGTAGAGTTTTCAGGTTTGGATGCAGGATGTTGTAGTCGCTCTGAGTTAACATCAAAGGAATCAGGGGTAGTGTCCACGTTTCCCCCCCGAGACATGCTCCTCAGCAATGGGTACCAATGTTGTCTTGGCCAATTTGGAGCTATCAGAATTATCCTTGGACGTTCCTCTTTGATTTTCAGTAGTACCTTGTGCATCAAAGGAAGGGGTGGAAATGCATATGCTGTCAGGCCTTTCCAACTGAAGGATAGAGAGTCCACCTTCCAAGCAAGTGGGTGGTATGTCCTTGTGCAGAATTTCTTGAGCTGGTGATTGAGTGGGGATGCAAATAGGTCTATTTGTGGCATTCCCCATTTCTTTGTGATGGCCTTGAAGATGTCCGGGTGTAGCATCCATTCGTGAGCATCCAAGGTAGTTCTGCTTAATATGTCTGCTAGGATGTTTTCTTTTCCCGGTACAAATATTGCCTGTAACTGAATGTTGTAGCTGAGAGCCATATTCCATAGGTCCAGAGCCATTCGGCATAGGGGGTATGAATGAGTGCCTCCCTGTTTGTTGATGTACCACATGACTGTGGTGTTGTCTGTCCTTATCATCAATTGGCCTTCTTTGAGGAATGGTCTGAAATTCTGGATTGCTAGTTTTACTGCCAGCATCTCTTTTTGATTTATGTGCAGGTGCAGCTGATCTGGAGTCCATAAGCCTTGAATGCACTTGTCCAGCATGTGGGCCCCCCAACCGAGGTCTGAGGCGTCCGTTGTGATGGTTTGGCTTGTTTGAATGTTGTGGAAGGACAAACCAGGGTTTGACTGGCATGCCTGAGCCCACCATAGGAACTCTTGTTTCAGGCATGGGATTAGTGGTATTTCGGTTTCCAAGCTGTGCCTGTGTTGAGACCATAAATTCTTTAGGTACCACTGTAGCTTTCTCATATGCAGTCTGGCATGGGGGACCAGGATTATGCAGGATGCCATGAAGCCCAAGGCCTGCAGTACTTTTCTTGCTGTTAGTTTGTTCTGCTTTGTTAATGCCAAGAAGTAAAGAGGAAGTTGTTCTTGTTTTTCTGCAGTTAGGAATGCCATCTGTTTTACTGTGTCCAATTCTGCACCCAAGAATGTTCTTGTTTGGGATGGTATCAGTCTTGACTTTTTTAAATTGACTGTGTATCCCAGGGCTTGTAGTAAGCAAATGACTCTTTGTAAGTCTTGTGTCAGCTTGCTTTTGTTGTCCGCTTGAATCAGGCAGTCGTCCAGGTATGGATAAATTTGGATTCCCTGAAGCCTGCAATGAGCTATTACTGATGCCAGGCATTTCGTGAACACTCTGGGCAGTAGATAAGCCAAAGGGCAATGCTGAGAATTGATAATGCTCTGATCCTGCAAGAAATCTGAGGTATCTTCTGCAATTTGGTCGTATGGGGACGTGCAGGTATGCCTCCTTGAGATCTAGAGTTACCAGCCAATACTCCTTGCCCAGCATGGGAAGAAGTTGCTGTAGGGTCAGCATTTTGAATTTTGGAACAATGATGAATGTGTTTAAAGCGGACAGGTCGAGAATAGGTCTCCAACTTTTCTCTTTTCTTGGTACTAGGAAGAGTCTGGAGTAAAATCCCTTGCCCTGTTCTGTAGGTGGTACCCTTTCCACAGCTCTCATCTTTGTTAATTGAGCTATTTGTTTTAGAGCTTCTGTCTTTTGATTTGGTGGTAGGTTTGGCATTCCTCTTTTTACTGGTAAGGTGTGGAAGTGAAACCTGTAGCCTTGGTCTATAGTTTGCAAAATCCACTTGTCTCTTGTGATATAGTGCCAGTTTTTTGAAAATAAGGCTAATTTTCCGCCTAAGGGTGCTGCTATTTGTTCCCTGGTAGGCGGTGTGAGGGTCAAGTCACTGTGATTGTCCTGTTGCAGTGGTAGTGTTTGTATCTGTGACTCGTTGGTTATTGCCTTGCCACTGGCGTCCCCTGTAGGCACCTCCTCTGGATTGATTTCTGCCTCTGGAACGCCTATTCCTGCCTCTCTGAGTTTTAGAGGAGTCTGGAAAGGACCAATTTTTGGAAGGCCAGTTCCTGCTAAACCTTGGGGGCTGAACCTGTAGGAAATCTTTAACTGTTTGTACAGATTTTGCCTTCTCTTCCATTTTCTTCATTACTTGTTGGGCAGGAGAACCAAATAGACTGACCTTATCCATAGGAGCATCCAATAGCTTTGCTTTAACATGATCCGGCAAGACCTGTTCTTTCAACCATGCATGCCTTCTTATAACTGTGCCAGTCATGGCTGATCTAAATGAAGCCTCCAGTGCATCATAGCCACATTTTAAAGAATGGTTACTAACCTGCTGAATGTTATTCACCATTTCTAGAACATATTTCTTATCTAAGGAATCATCAGAGGACAGTTTCTTAGTTAACTGATCAAGCATAAACTCTTGGTATTGGATCATATGAAACTGACAGTTTAAAGCTCTAGCTGAGAGAGTAGCAGAGGTGTATACTTTTTACCCCATCTCTAAGGACCTGGATTCCCTTTCAGAAGGGAGAGGGTTTTCGCTGAGGTCAAGCTACTGCCTTAGGTCCCTGGGAGATAGTCTCAGGATCTGCAAAGGGAGCCTTGTATAAGTGGTGATGAGTGTCCGGTACCCTGTAAAACCTATCGGGCTTAGCAGGGGCTGGAGGTAAAGTATCAGGAGCAGTGCAAACATCATTAAATGCATCATCCACAACAGGAAGAACTGGAGGTATAGCTAAGGGCCTATGTTGCGGTAAGTGTAAAAGGTCCTAAGCCGTTCTCTTGAATCTGAGAAATCTTGTCCCTGCCATTGGAATTGCTCTCTCATGGCATGTAAGGTTTCCCCAAAGGAAAATTCCTCTGGTGGAGAGGCAGAAGGAATAGATTCTTCAGCATCGGAATCTTCATAAGTAGAAAAAGGAGCCTCAGGATGGTCTGTATTGTCTGTATCATCAGAAGAGTCATCTGAGGACACTGGCTCAGGGGGCTCTGCTCTAGGTCTCTTTTCTGGAGGTTGAGAGGCCCTGTCTGGGTGAGATTGGGATCCCCTTATTAAGGAGATGAGATCCTCTGCCAGAGTAAGCATTTGGGAACTGGAACTGGGCCTGTGAGAGGGGGGCTTAACAGGCACAGACTTAGCAGTTTTGGCTGCTTTAGCCCTGGCAAAGGCCTTTATAGACATGGCTGCAGGAGGCCTAGCAGCACCACGTGCTGGGGTAGAGACATCCAAAGGGATGGTGTCCGATAATTCTGGAGAAACCACATTAGTAGGCAAAACTTCAGAGGCCGATTCAACTAGGGTAGAAGGGGCCTCGGTAGTAGTCATGGATTCGGCTGTAGATTGACCTGTTTGCTCGGTTTTGGCCGAAACCGAGACACTCGCGGTTTGCTTAACCGTGGTTTCGGCCGAAACCGCGGACCGCGAGTGTCGGTCCTTTTCTTTGCGTTTTTTAACAATTTGAGTAGTCGGAGGATCCGACGGCATAATGTACGCAAAATCTGAGCCGAAAAACTGTTCAGCAAACTCCGACCGACGCCTAAGCGTTCGTCGGTTGAAGGAAGCACAGGCTAAACAAGCTGCTACGTCGTGGTCTGGGCCTAAACAAGGTAAGCAGTAAGAGTGGAAATCTTTATGAGGTATTTGTTTCCCACAAGTTAAACAGTTATTCACTTTTTCTGACATCGGCTGAGGCAAGAAAGAGTCTCCAATGGGTACTTAGCTTTTTAGAAGTCTTCGAAGTAGTATTCGGTAGTAGTAATCTCTGGATCTGACCGACCGGCACTTGCGAACAGCTTCTGCTTCGGGCGCCACGCGGCAAGAAAGACTGAGGAAAATGGCGTCGGCTGATGCCTTTATACCCGAAGACCAGCAGAGATGACGTCGGGTGAAGTGCGACACCAGCCGAGGCCAGACCCAGACTTTGGAATCCGGCCGACCGAAGGGCTGCCTGATGACAGGACAACCCATTTGTAAGGACTGCAGATGCATCCTTGAAGGACATCTTCTTAATCTGAAGTAGGAAGTTCATTTGTCAGCAACCTGTGGGACAGAGTCCCCAGCTACCTGCATCATGGAAGGATATTACGAAGCACCGCAGAGCCAAAGGATGCTCTCCCTCTAGAAAGCACATCTAGCTTGTAGTGGTTAATAAAGGTATGAGATGAGGCCCAAGTGGCTGCAGAACAAATATCATCCAATGGAACTCTAGACTTGAAGGCCGCAGAGGTAGAAATGGAGCGGGTGGAATGGGCACGAACTCCTTCGGGTGCGGGTCTACCCGAGGCTTGATACGCCAATAGGATACATTGAGAAATCCAGCGTGATAAAGATACTTTTGAAATAGCTTTCCCCAGGTTAAATTTGGCAAAGGAAACGAACAGCTGGTCGGATTGTCTATGGCCAGCTGTCCTATGAGTATAGAAGCGAAGCTGCCTATGAACATCTAATGAGTGCAACTTGTATTCTCCTTTATTTTGATATTTAGGGAAGAAAACTGGTAGATTTATGGATTGATTTATGTTGGTTTCCGATGCTATTTTGGGAAGAAAGGAAGGATTGATCCTGAGGTACACTCTATCTGAGTGAAAGATCAGGTAAGGAGGCTTCACCGAGAGAGCTTGAAGCTCCGACACTCTTTTTGCTGAAGTGATGGCAACAAGGAATGCTGTTTTCCATGACAAGAATATGAGATCTACTGAAGCAGCGGGTTCAAAGGGTGGAGCAGTCAAGGCTTGAAGAACTAGTGTAAGATCCCAGGCTGGTACGGCTTCTTTTACAGGGGGTCTAAGTAAAAAAGGTGTCCTTGAGAAAGGTTTTACACAATTTGGCTGACATCAAAGGCCCTGCATCATGTCCCACATGGCAATGTGATATGGCTGCCAATTGCACTTTGACAGTTGAACAACTAGCACCTTCCTGAAAGAGTTCAGTTAGGAAGTCTAAAATGGATGGAAGAGGAGCCGTAAAGGGATCTAGATCATGATGCTCCGCCCAAATGGAAAAACGTTTCCATTTACTGTGATACACTTTCCCGGTGGATGGCTTTGACTGGTGAAGAGATACCGGGAGTCCTAACTAGCAACCAAGCTGTCAGTTTTAGATTGTCCAGGTTTGGGGTCGGTAAGTTCGACAGATGGGAGATGAGATCCGGAGTGGGATCTAGAATCCAAGGGTGATTCACAAGGTGAGACCACAAGTAAGGGAACCAAATTTGCTGAGGCCAGAACAGGGCAATGAGGATCATCCTGCTCCCCAACGTGAGGCTTTCTGTAAGAGTTGTAGCATTAGTGGTAGAGGAGGGTAGGCATAGAGTAGAACGGGTGGCCAAGCATGCACCAGAGCGTCTCTTGGAGTTTCCCCTGGAGGGGGGATTAGAGCGAAGAAATTGCCGCATTTGGTGTTTGATGGAGACGCAAAAAGATCGCAGCAGGGTTGCCCCCAAGCTGCGAATATCTGCTTCGCTACTAGTGGATTGAGAGACCACTCGTACTGGGTAAGAAGGGTGCGACTGAGCTTGTCTGCTAGGATGTTGGTCCTCCCCGGAATGTGCGTTGCAATTAGAAAGCGACTGGAGGAGATCGCCCATTCCCACACTCTCATGGCTTCGCGGCATAGAGGGTAAGATCTGGTTCCCCCCTGTTTGTTGATGTACCAGACCACTGACATGTTGTCCGACTGGATTGCAATCGTTCCTATGGGGAGGAGGTCCTGAAGTGCTTGCAACGCAAACAGCACCGCTCTCATCTCCAGAACGTTGATATGCAGGGAGGTCTCTGTATCGTTCCACGTGCCTTGGACTGTCCTGCCCGAATAATGCCCCCCCCCCACCCGAGGCGGGAAGCGTCCGTGGTCACCGTGGCGAGAGGGGGAGAGGTGCAGAAGGGACGGTCCGTATGGAGGTTCGAGTCTTGGAGCCACCATAGTAGCGCCCTCCTGCAAGCCTTGCTGATAGCAATGGGGTGGTGGAGAGGAAGGGATAGAAAAGACCATTGCACTAGAAGAGTCCATTGTAGTACCTGCATGTTCAAATGGGTGCATGGAAGGAGCGTGATCGCTACCGCCATGGAGCCTAGTGCCCTCAGGACCAATTCCGCTGGTGAAGTCTCTGACTGGAGGACAGCCCGCACATGGAGTTGTAGGTTCCGGGTTCTCTCGGGAGTTAGGAAGGCTCGCAACTCTCTGGTGTCTATACTGGCGCCTATGAATTCTATGATCTGCGTTGGAGCCAGAAGGGATTTGTCAAGGTTGATAGTAATGCCTAACTGTGGGACTAGAGAGAGAAAGAAATCTCTGGCTAAGCAAAGTAGATGCCTTGTTGGTGCGGTCAGGAGCCAGTCATCCAGGTATGGAAAGTCCTGTATTCCCTGGAGTCTCAGGTGGGCCGCAATCACTGCTAATACCTTGGTAAATACCCTGGGGGCTGTGGTGAGGCCAAAGGGAAGGACCCTGAACTGATAGTGACTGGCCCCCAGCCAGAAGCGAAGAAACCTCCTGGATCGTCTGTCCATTAAAATGTGGTAGTATGCATCCTTGAGGTCTATGGAGCACATCCAATCGTTCTCCCTTAAAAGGGGGAGAATAGATTGAAAAGTGACCATTCGGAATTTTTCTTTGGTTACTGACAGGTTCAAGCGGGAAAGGTCTAGGATCGGTCTCAAGTGCCCAGTCTTTTTTGGCACCAAAAAGAACCTGGAGTAGAACCCTAATCCGAGTTGGTCTTGGGGGACGGACTGGATGGCTCTTTTTCCTAACAGCTGCTGAATTTCTGCAGCTGCGGCCTCCCTCTGATCGGGTGGTACATCGGGGAGGTTCCTGGATTTGGGGACATAGAGTAACGGTATTGTGTACCCTCTGGATATAATGCGAAGCACCCAGCGGTCTGTAATGCTGGACTCCCATGCCACTAGGTGTTTCGAGAAGCGCCCCCCCGAATGCCTCCAGAGTGGAGCAGCCGGGCAACCCCTCAGGGCTGCTGCGCGGGCCGTTCAGAGAAAGGTTCTCTGGACCCAAAGTTTCTCGGAGCCCCTCTGCCCCTGGGGCGACGTCCTCCCAGTCCTCCTCTGCCACGGTAGGACTGGTTGTCCGGAGCGGGTTGGGAATGTTGTGATTTTCGGAACCACATCTTCTTCTGACCCTTTTGGTTCCTCGAAAAGGACCGCTGAGGAACAGAGAAGCGGACTCCGACGGCAGACAACGTCTTCCCATCCTTCTCGCTCTGGACAAGTGTCTCGCGAACTGTTTTGCCAAAGAGGGCAGAACCATCGAAAGGGGCGTTCGCGAAGGACGCTTTAAAGTGCTCCGCAAAATTGCAATGACGGAGCCAGGCCTGATGTCTCATGACTAGGCCTGCTCCGCTAGCCCTAGCGGCTCCCTCTGTGGCGTGGGACAATAGCCGCATAGAGGTGTTTGAAATTGATCTCAGAGTGGCCATTCGGGTGGAGTACAATTGTTTGTCATCGTCCGACATGGACTCAGGGGGGGATGCAGTGTATTCTTTGATAAGATCCTGCTGCATCCTGATAACATTGCCATATAGTTCGGAGACCTTACAGAGAAGGTCGCTGAACTAAAAACTCGCTTCCCTAAGCGGTCCATCAAACGGGACTCTTTGCTCGGTGGATGGACTGAGGGGCTCTCCTGAGCCAACTCCCTCTTCGTGGCTGCCGCCGTCAACATGGCATCTATGGGGGGCCCCTTACTCCAATGTGATCGGTCTGCGGGGGGGGGCTAAGAATTCTATCTGGGCATTTCGATATTGGCTCCACGGTGTCTGGATCCTTCCACGCCCTGGTGGTAATGAGGTCCACCAGGGGGTCAGCCGGAGGGGACACCCAAGAGGTAGACGGGCCTGCCTCGAATGCCTCCAGAAACACGGACTCATCAGAGGAAGACTTGGGGGCAGACCACCCGCCTCTGATCCTCAGCATCTCCATGATGTCTCCAAAGGAGACATCCTCAGGGGGCAATCTTCGGGAGCCTTCCCCTTCCTCCAAGTCCGTGTCCTCTGTTAAGGACTCAGGGGAGTCCACGTGCCTCCTTTTGCACTTATGCTTGCGGGGAACTTCCTCGGGGGGGGCTGTCCAAGGAAGTCTCGCCAGCAACATCTTGTTCCAATGTAACCATCTGTGACATCGAAGCAGGCTGTCCCTTTGGCCGGGTGATGGAAGCCTGGCCCAGCAGAGAGGGAGTGCAGGGAGGAGCCGATCCAAGGACTGGGGGTCCGGATGCTCTCAACAGAGCCCTCTCCACAACATCGAAGGCCGAGGGAGAGCCACTCTCTATTGGATCCGAAAGTCGGCTCCCACTCGGATCCGATGAAGGGATCGGAGCCGGCGCCGAGACCATCGGATCCGAGGGACCAGTGGGCTCCAACCTGGATGGAGCCGAAGGCACACTGAACCCCCCGGATCCGAAGCTCGGACCACGGCTCCGAGAGGTCGGATTCGACAGGCTCGAGGGCAGTTTTTCTGCCTTTCTGTAAAAAAAAACTTGAAAAAAACAAAAAAAATCTTTGTTTTTCCATACTTTCCTAGCTAGTGTTCCAGAGACCAGATTTTGCTGATCCCTGGGCTTTGTCTTGGTTCCTGTGTTTTCTCCATTTTCCTTGTTTGGTCAGGGGGAAGTTTCTTTACTCACCAGTGAGAGTGGGGAGTACTGAGCTGCCTGTTTGTCCTTAGAGGAGTGGTTTAAGGCAGTAACTTGTAGTTTATTGGCCATTTTGGGTCATTTCCTGTCTTTTCCAGCCCCATGCTATAAAGCACGCTTTGGCGGGCTTTTCCAGCTATTGAGAACTCAGCACAGCTCCTCGTGGTGGCCAGCAGTGTTCCTGTAGCAGCAGAGACCAGAAAAGACTACCTTTCCAGATTTTAAGTATTTTTCTTGGCCTTTTCGACCTTTTGAAACTTTCGACCACTGTTTTTGCTTGTTTTATCGAAGTTTGCACTGTTTTTACTGTCTTTATAAGCTCAAACTGTTTACTGCACTTGCTAATTTAAGTTTTGCCTAAAAGTTAAATTACAGGCTAATACACTCAAGTGTACTAGCTTTTGATAGCAATTAGTCGAAAATTATAGCATTTATTGTGTTTTCTGCCTTTCTGTAAAAAAAAAACTTGAAAAAAACAAAAAAATATCTTTGTTTTTCCATACTTTCCTAGCTAGTGTTCCAGAGACCAGATTTTGCTGATCCCTGGGCTTTGTCTTGGTTCCTGTGTTTTCTCCATTTTCCTTGTTTGGTCAGGGGAAAGTTTCTTTACTCACCAGTGAGAGTGGGGATTACTGAGCTGCCTGTTTGTCCTTAGAGGAGTGGTTTAAGGCAGTAACTTGTAGTTTATTGGCCATTTTGGGTCATTTCCTGTCTTTTCCAGCCCCCTGCTATAAAGCGCGCTTTAGCGTTGCACACTAGGGCAGCGGCGGTTTCGGGCTACCTAAAGTCCACTCTTCAAATTTTCCCTTAAAACTACCTTCCTCGAACTATACTACTGTTCTAATCAGTGTATCATATAACTAAAAAAATTATCTCTACTTGACTCCAAAGTAGACTATTCTCTATCTGTACAGCCCAGCACTTGCTCCTACAGTACTTATCACCTTGATACAGCACTCTTGTTATAGATAGTACCCCAAAAAGGCAAACCCCATTTCTCGGTCACCCACATCCCCCGGAACCTTTTTTAAGTTTTTTTGTCTATTCCTTCTAGCATGTCGAGGGATCAGTTGCTAATGTCCTCTCCTGCTCAGCTGGTGAACCAGGGAATATTGAGGCAATGTTACAATTGCCTCATGTACACAGACAACCCTCTCCTCCTCCCACAAAACACAAATACATGCGAGAGATGCAACTATACGGCCAAACTGGAGGCTGAGCTCTCTCAACATAGGACTGGCAAGACCAGACAGGAGGAGAAGGTAACCACACACACTATAGACCCAGTCTGACATAGTACCATCACAACCTCAAATCATACACATAAACACACAAAGACATACTTGGAGGCTCTGATCAAAAATCTACCAAAACAGCAGAGGCCACCAAAGCAGACACCCAAACAACTACCACCTCAGAACACAACACCTGAAACACATAGACCACACACAGTCAGAGTGTCAAGCAGTCACAGCCCTTAAGGCCAAACACAATGCCAGACACACTAGTCATTAGTGACTCCATAGTCAGACACACTGACGTCCCGCTCACCAGACTGAGTAAGGAGAAGGTCACAGTAAGCTGCCTGTCGGGCGCTAGAATCCGCCACATAACGCAAGCACTCAGGTCTCTCAACAGCAGGTACAAGTACGACTCGGTCATTGTCCACGCTGGTGTAAACGACCTGAGACGTACCTCCTTGGACTACATGAAAAGAGACATTGAGGAGCTCTCTGATTATGTAGCCCAAGCAGGTATGACCCTGACCTTGAGCAGTATCCTACCTTCACCAAGAATGATGCCACAATACAGAGATAAGATGATCAGCTTTAACAATTGGCTTAAACTCTGGTATCATTCAAAGGGGATCCAATGTCTGTCTGCCTGGGATGACATGCTGGACAAGCCACGCTGCTTCGTAAGGGACGGCTTGCACCTGTCACCCCTGGGATTCCGGATTTTGGCAAAGGCTCTTGCCACCCCCATAGTGCCTTTTTTAGGCAAGGCTCAAATTCTAAACCTACCACCCTAGAACACAATAAAGAAAAAAAACTAAGGGTAATGCTGCTCAATGCCAGAAGTCTCAACCTCAAGATGCACGCACTCGAGGCCCTTCTCAGTATGGAGAACATCGATGTCTGTGATGTGACAGAAACCTGGTTCAAGGCTCCGGAGAGCACCCCAGCACTATCAGGTTTTACCTCATATCATGCGTCCGCCCCAAAATCCGGACAATACCAAGAAAGGAGGGGGGGTATCCATATTCATCAAGGACACCCACACCTCAAGATTGGTGGCAACGCACGATGCATCGGAAACCATCCAGGTGCAATTAACCATAGGCAAGACTGCTCTGCAATTTGTAGCATGTTACAGGCCACCCTCGCAAACTCAGGAACCTCACATGGCTTTCCTGAAAACACTGGAGGGGATAAATGTATCTCCGAACACCATCATACTAGGTGACTTCAATTACCCTAGTATAGACTGGGAACACTACTCAAGCCCAAACGCTCTAGCCCAAAAGTTCCTGGAATTCATAAACTCAAATGCCAAGGAACAACTAGTCACCATCCCCACAAGAGGAGAAAACATACTTGATCTCATCATCACGAACATGGGAGTACAATGTTCAACACCGGAAGTATACCCCTCACTGGTGAGATCAGATCACAAACTAATCTCGCTGGAGGTCCTCATCCCGCCCCCACCTGAAATAAAAAAGACCACAGTAAAGAACTTCGAGCCGACTTCACACTTCTAAAGACTAGTGTGGTCTCCTTTCAGGCCCCGAGCCGGCGGTAAACATTACTCAAGCCGCTGAATCACTTACAAATGCCTTCTACCAGCACCTGCAGGGCTGCATGGATCAGGCAATCCCAAGCAAAACAAAGACTCTTTGTACCAAAGGCAAGCGTCCAGTCTGGTGGACCCCAACCATAAACAAACTCTACAACAAAAGGAGAAAGCTACTACAAGATAGAGCAAAATCCTTAAAAGGTAAGACACCGCTGATCACTATAAGTAAAAAGCTAAGAGCTCTCATAAAATCCTCCAAAGCTAATTTTGAGAGAAAAATAGCTAAGGACTCAAAAGACAATCATAAGGCATTCTTTAGCTATGTTAGAAACCTGGGAGGAAACTCCCAGATATGCTCAGAATTAGTTCAAAATGATGTGAAGATTACTGATCCTACAGACATTGCCAACATACTGGCTGACAGGTTCAGTGCAAACTCCCCCCCAAAAGGAGAGATATCTATACCAAATGATTGTAGCCCCCAAACATCTCTAACGCCCAGGTGAGAACTGCTCTCTCCAAGGCAAAAAACACAGCATCCATGGGACCTGATGGTGTCCCCGGCTGTGTGCTCCACTAACTCAACGAGGAATTAAACCCGCAGTTAGGACAGCTGTTTAATCTTAGTCTCACCTCTGGATACGCACTCCAGGAGTGGCGCACAGCGACTGTGGTCCCACTTCACAAAGGCGGTGCCTCCACCGACCCTGGAAATTACCGTCCCATTAGCTTGACAAGCCTTATCTGCAAAGCCATGGAGAGGATCATAATGGATCTTATAAATAAAGACATAGGGAATTTGCAGACTTTGGATCCAACCCAGTTTGGCTTTGTCAAAGGCAGATCATGCCTTTTAAACTTGGTTGACTTTTTCAAACAGTCACCAAGGCCATTGATGAGGGAAAGGCAGTCCATACAGCCTACCTCGACCTGGCGAAGGCCTTCGATACAATACCCCACTCGGGTATCATTGAAAAACTCATCAGCTTAAATGTAAACCCATACATCACAAGATGGGTTGCAAACTGGCTGAGTGACAGAACCCACAGGGTCAGAGTTGCTGGCGCCATGTCAGACTCAAAGCCTGTCACAAGTGGTGTCCCACAGGGCTCAGTCCTGGGCCCACTCTTGTTTGGCATCTACTTTTCTGAAGTACAAGCAAACACAGGAGGGTTATGGCTGACAAAGTTTGCAGATGACTGCAAACTGGGCCGTAGTCGAAAACACATCTGACACAGATATCCTTCAGAAGGGTCTCACAGAAACGGATAACTGGTGCCAGAGCCATGGCCTAAAGTTAAATGCCAAGAAATGCATAGTCATACCCTTCGGGAAAAACAAGGTTACCCCTAGCTACCATATAGGTGGCAATCCACTGATCACAGAAGAAGTTATCAGGGACCTGGGGACCCAGGTTGACAGTAGTCTTTCATTCGACACTCATATTGCTAAAGTAGTTAGGAAGACCTTCTACATTGCCCACCTTATCATGAAGGGATTCACATCTAGATCAAGGGAGGTCATAGTCTCCCTATACTCATCACTCATCAGACCAATGATTGAGTACAATGCCCCATTCGGAATGTATCTGACCCGACACTTGCAGCAGCTGGAGAGGCCACAAAAGTTCCTCACCAAAAGGATAAAGGGTCTCAAAAATCTGTCTTATGCTGCCCGACTGAAAGAACTCCAGCTCTATTCAGTTGCTTACCGCTTGCTCAGAGGTGACCTGTGCCTGACATACAAGGCCATGTCAAACCCAGATTTGATGAACATGCTCCACCTCAAAAAATCCAGATCCCTCAGAGCCACAAGGGCGGGAGACTTAAACCTTGACACGGTTATTAATAGGCCGTGCTGGAGGGATAGATTCATCACCCAAAGACTCCCTATGCTGTGGAACAAAATCCCGGTATATGTGAGGCAGAGCACCTCGCTGGCCTTGTTCAAGAGGAATCTTGACCAATGGATGGGAGATCGCAGATATACCCCAGGGATTACCTCAGTGTCACTGCTCGACAGAGGCATAGCAAAATAATGGGCATAGTTTCTCCAAACTAAAGGGGTGGCATAAGCCACAAAACTATGGGCTAGGCTTGTAAATGCCCTCGGGCAGACAGCCTAGTATGAACCTATGAAGTACTGTCGCGGCGCCGACCCACCCCCGGCTCCAACGCTGCTCGGCTCCAAACCCGGACAGCGGGTCGAGAAGGAGCAATAGGATGGAAAAAGGGTGTCGAGCTCCCCCCCGGAGGGGGGGGGGAGGCAAGAGCACTCCCATCTGCAGCTGGGCCTGGATGAATCTTCACATCATCCGGTCCAAGTCTGCATTGGAGATACTAAAAGTAGATCTAGAAGAGGCCACCGAGGCAGGCCTGGAATGCCGCCTCGATGACCTCAACGGAGATTGGGTCTCCTCCTCCTCGGGCCCCGGGGAGAAACAAGGGGATCGGAGCCGAGGAGGAGGAAACCTAGAAGCAGTGGAGGGAGAAGCCCGCTTAGCTGGCGGGGCCGAAACGGAGGTCTCGGCCCGCCGCTTGTGGTGCTTCTCCCTCTGTTTCTCCCTCCTGTCCTCCGACACTTTAGCGGGAGTTTGAGTCCCGGACGGAGGCAGGGGGGCAGGAGTGGCAGCAACCACAGGCTGTGGTGGAGCCACGGGAGCAGCAGAGGCAGTGGAGGCCGAAGCCGAGTCCGGGGGTAAAAGTCCCGCAAGGACCAGCTTCGACCTCCGCTCTTTCAGTACCCTGGGGTTGAACGCTGCACAGATGGTACAGCCTGAGGTAAGGTGTTCAACCCCAAGGCACCGAACGCACCGAGTGTGGCCATCAGCCGGGGAGAGCTTATGGCCACACTCGGTACATTTAGAAAATATGGCTTTTGGGGCCTCAGCCATTTTTTAAAGAAAAAACAACTACACACACACACACAGGACCCAAAAAAAAAACACAACACACACGCACACTCTAATGACCAGTGAAGGGAGGGGGAACTAATTAAAGTAGAAATAATAAGGGAACCTAACACTGACACAATTTTTCTTATTTAATTTAACTAAAAAAGAAAAATTTTGACAGGAAAAATACAGTAAAATTCCACTTAGCTGACGAGCTCAAGGGGATCCAGCCATCCACAAGTGTGGCAAACTAGATCTGAGGTCATTGAGGGTTAGCAGGGGATTATGGGTGATGGGAGGAGCTAGGAGCTCGGATCCATTAGCTTGAAACAAGTTGCCGGCTCGGATCCGATATCGGATCCAAGACCCACAGGTTGCTGACAAATGAACTTCCTACTTCAGATCATATAATTTCTATCCAGTACAGTCCAGTTACTTTACCTTGGGAATAATATGTAAATTCTGTCCAAGTTCCTGCTTCTAAATTCACATTCTCCATACCAAACAGTCTCAAACACATCTTCACACATCTACCCTCTTTTGTTATACATTCCCTTCTAGGAGTCCCTGGATACATCCTCGTTATTACAAATCAGGTTCCAGCCTCCATACCCATAAATATTCCTTGCTGAATGCTTATTATTTCTCCCAACATTCTCTGAAGCTCCATAATAGTAGTTTTGGGTGGAATATAAATACATGCCAGTGTAATCTTCCTCCTCTGTCAATAATCCCTCACTACCACAAATCTACTAGTTACTGTCTTTTTTCATTCTTCCTTCACTACTGGAAACAGTATTATAACTTTTTCTTTTGTTCCTGACAAACCGGCTGGAAGTCAACTCTGAAATATTTTCTTTGTCAAATTCCCATGTTGATTTCTATTCAGATGTGACTCTTGTAACACTGCTATTTGTGCCCTAACCTTCTTAATATAATTCAATACTTTGTGCCTATATTTGTAACGTCATTTGCATTCCATGTTAATATTCGCAGAGTAACCACAATGATAAGAAGTTATTACTACCACCTATCATGCACAGCGGTTCTTTCAAATGCATACTTCCAACTTACATGCATGCATTAATGTTTAGCAGGCTGCCCTCTTGTGTAGTTTCTTATTCTTGTTTCCATTTGAACCCATGTCACATTTAAAATGACTTTTTTTAATTTAGTAAAAGATATGGACATGTAAAAAGATAAAGTGTATCCTCCAGATAGGAGCAGTTGCCCCAAATCAATGGCTGCACCCAGAGGAATTACCTAATCTAAAATTAAGGTAACCCAACCTACATCATGTTAGTACTCATGTTCTCGCTTACACTGACTGCAAACTGTTTTTTGCTTATCTCTTTTTCCCTCCATAATGTGAAAAAGTGTTTGCATGCTTTTACTAAACATTAACTTAACAGCACTAAATTGTGCACTACTTTATTAAATGCATTAAAGTCTTAAGGCTGCTGGGGAGGCAATGAATAACTTCCTAGAGCTTCAAAATTCATTTATTTTTCACTGAAATGTTACTTGTACTACACCTTGTACAACTAACCTAGAAGACATTTCTCAAACCTCTCATGATTAACTGCTTGCATCTAAAACTGATGGTCTCCAAGTAAAAATAGTAGTTAATAGGAAAACCAGCTAGCAACCTTGCAAACGCATGAAAGAACTTTTGTGGATCTCACTCACACACTGTTCAGACCTCTCATGATTAAATGCATACACCTGTATATTCACAGTCTCCAAATGAAACTAACTGTTAAAGTACAAAAAAAAGCTAACAACTTTGCAGACAGAGCTATCATTTTCAGTGCCATTCATCTTTCTGTCTTATTCTGTAAGCCTGTTTTCTTAAAGAACATTTTTTCTCTACTTTAAATTAAGGATATTGGTATAGACATCACTTCTATAAAAACAGAAAAACTTTTCTTCTTCTAATTTTACATATAATATCAATACATTTTTACATTCGCTCACCCCAAACAGCCCCAGTATTCATTGCTTCTTTCCAGTCTTTCTTACACTGCTACAGTGTAAAGCTTGGACACAACTAAGAAAAACACTTTTTTACTGTAATATCTTTAACAAACAGCAGTCACCAATAAGGCTCCCCATTCTCATATTTAAAATGCCCCGGATTATACACTATATGAAACTGCTTTACATTATAACATAATTTACATTGCAAAATGTTTAAGTATTGACAAGAACCAAACTGTTCTACTTAATTACTTCTCCAGTCCCGTCAGTGTCCTTCTAAACAATAACAAATAAGTGTGGTTTACACTTTAAAATTCACCCACCACTTTAACAGTCAGCAAAATTCCAGTCTCTCAGTCACTTCTTGCAAAGCTGCATTTCACATGCCTAACTGTACAGCTAATGGGATTAATGCTTTACTGTCCCCCATTTATTCATTAATTTCGGATTGTTGCTGGTCTTTCTGGTCTTCTCCGCTTCTAACTGTGGTCCCTGGTTTAAGTTCAACATTCTCTTGATTACAACAATCAGCTCCTGCGCTCTTCTGTCATTCTGCCACACACTGTTGCATCATATCAATATCATCCTATTCTTTTGTCTCACTTCTCACACAAGGCTTTCAATATTTACTCATTTATTTATAGCTTTTGTTTACTGGGAAAGTCCAGCTGGGCAGAAATCTCATTTTCAGCTGATGCCTGGGGGGAAATGCTCCATTTTGCAGGAGTAGTAGAAAACAGTTTTAATATCCTGTACTGTGTCTCAGTTCTCATAAATGGGTTATGTTGCTTCCAAGGCACACAACCAACATGAACTTATCTAGAAATATTAAGTTTGAGTCAGTACTGCTTGCAACTACAACATCTGGACACTAAGAACTGCTGTGTAAAAATGTAAGCCACACTTGACCAGAATTTTCAGTTTTCTCAGCCCACAACACTACCAACGTTAATTTTCAGTAGAGTAGTAGTTCTTAAAACACCTTAAAAATTACCACAGGAAAATGCCTGCACTGTGACTGGCAGAAAAAAGCCTACAGACATATACATTCTGACAATATATAAAGTATGAACCCTGTTAGTAGTTTAACAGTCTGTGCTCAAAATGCCTCTCTTCAGGATGTAAAGATGGTAAATTTACTAAGCAGCATCCAAGAGAAGAATATTATGTGTCAACGTCATCAGTGAAGACCCTGCACACTATGTGCATAGAAGGATAGATGCATACCAGGCTTGTTTTCAAGATAGATGCACCTGGTTGCTAGTCAACTCACACATTCAACCAAAACTACTGCAGAGAGACAAACATAAAAAAGACCTAGTCCAATATAGCCAAAGGAGAGACTGGAGGGTTTACAACTGAGTAAGCACTTTCACCTGAAAAGACTTCATGAGATAAAATGATTAACTCACAAGAACTCATTAAAAAACAAATGGTTAATATCATGTGATACAAAAATACTAGTCATAAACAATACTATTAAAATGCATTTAAAAAGGCAAACCAGATTAATCAATATTTTGAACTTTGGCAACACTCAGATCTGCTCTGAGTTGCAGCAGAATGGCACTAAATATACAGAACCAACTAATATTGCCAACATCCTGGCAGATAGGTTCAGTGCTAACTTTACCCCTCTCTCATCCCCTAAAGGGCCCATCTCTATACCGGAAGAATGCAAAGTACCTGTAATCACGGCTGCACAGGCAAAAAAACACACTCTCCAAAGCCAAGAACACAGCATCCATGGGATCTGACAACATCCCAGGATGCGTTCTACATGAACTACAGAACGAACTGGCACCCCACCTGAGTACCATGTTCAATCACAGCCTCACCTCAGGCTTTGTGCCCACTGAATGGCGCACAGGCTTTGTGCCCACTGAATGGCGCACAGCAACGGTTATCCCACTCCACAAAGGGGGAGCCACCATGGACCCCGGGAACTACCGCCCCATTAGCCTGACGAGCCTGGTCTGCAAGGCTATGGAGCGTATCATCATGGAACTTAAAAACAATGACATTGGTAATCTCCAAAGTCTGGACCCTACCCAGTTCGGGTTTGTAAAAGGCAGATCATGTCTCCTAAACCTGACAGACTTCTTTGATGCAGTCACCAAAGCCGTAGATGAGGGTAAGGTGGTTTACACAGCCTATCTAGATCTCGCCAAGGCTTTCAACACCATCCCCCACTCTGGAATTATAGACAGACTCGCTAAACTAGGTATAAATCCCTATGTCACAAGATGGGTTGCCAATTGGCTCACTGACAGAACCCACACTGTCAAAGTAGCAGACTGTAAATCCAACTTCAGACCAGTGACAAGTGGAGTACAACAGGGTTCAGTCCTAGGTCCTCTCCTCTTTGGTATCTACTTCTCTGAAGTACAGGCCAACACAGAAGGTCTTTGGCTAACCAAGTTCGCAGATGACTGCAAACTAGGAGCCATAATCAAAACTCCTAATGATGTGGACATCCTACAAAAGGGCCTCACTGACACAGATGCCTGGTGTCAAAGCCATGAATTCAAGCTCAATGCCAAAAAGTGCATGGTCATCCCTTTTGGTAAAAACTCTGTACCCATGAACTACCAACATAGGCGGTAGTCTACTTAACACTGAATGTGTGATAAGAGACCTTGGGACACAGGTGGACAGTAGTCTCTCCTTTGCTAATCACATCGGCACAGTAGTCAGGAAATCCTTCTATGTGGCACACCTCATCACAAAAGGTTTCTCATTCAGGAAAAAAGAGGTCATTGTTCCCCTCTACTCATCACTCAGACCCATTATAGAGTACAACTCCCCTTTTGGTATGTACCTCACAAGACATCTACAACTGGAAAGGCCACAGAAATATCTCACAAAGAGGATTACCGGCTTCAAACAGAGGACCTACGCAGATCGTCTCAAAAAACTCCAGCTTTACTCTGTCGCATATCACTTACTCAGAGGCGATCTCTGCCTAACATACAAAGCTATGTCAAACCCAGAGCTGTTGGACATGCTCCACATAAAGAAATCCCAATCCCTCCGAGCTACACGCTGTAGGGACCTAAACCTTGTCACCACAATAAACAGAACATGCTGGAGGGATAGATTCCTGTCCCAGAGACTTCCCATACTCTGGAACAAACTACCTATCTATATCAAACAAAGCTCCTCATTAACACTCTTCAAGAAAAATCTTGATGATTGGATGGGAGATGGGAAATTCACCCCAGTGATCACTTCTGTGGCTCTGCTTGACAGGGGCACAGGAAAATAATTTTCTTGGGTGGCAAAAGCCAGGGTACCGTTTGGCTAGGCTTATATAGCATTATGTGGCTTTAAGACCATCACATAGTACCACTACTGCCCCTCTATCCTTCACAGATACCATCAATAGAAATCGTAACAAAAACCTCCTCTCATCTGCACTTTTCATTGACCTCTCTAAAGCTTTCGACATGGTTAACCATACCCTCTTAATCAATATTCTGGAATCTCTTTCCTTTGATTCTCTAGCCTTAAAGTGGTTCAGATCATACCTCAGCAGTAGACAACAAGCAGTCCTCTGGGAAAATCAAGTCTCATCCTTTCTACCTGTTACCATTGGGGTCCCTCGGGGATCTATTCTTGGTCCACTTCTCTTCTCCTTATTTATTAATGATCTCCATGTAGCAATTCAACAAGCCACTTGTATTCAATATGCGGATGACTCCACACTAATATGCTCATCTACCTCTCAATCTGGACTATATTCTCTTACTCAAGATGTCTTCAACACTGTAGAAACATGGTTTACCAAACACTGTCTCCTTCTCAATGCTAAAAAAACAAAACTCCTTCTCTTTACACCCACCACTAGGTCTTCCCCATTAGACTTTTCAATCTCTTCAAATAATGGAACTGTTATTCTCCCTGATACTACCACTAAACTTCTAGGTATAACCATTGATAATAATCTCTCATTTGATTACCATATAAACAACACCATTAAAACAGTAAACAGAAAAATAGGCTCCTTATACAGAATAAAACCCTTTTTAACCTCAGCAGCCAGTGCCAAAATTGCCCACTCCCATCTAATCTCAAACCTCCTGTATGCTTCACCTATATTTACCAACCTTAAGAAAACCAACCTTAACAAATTAGCAACCTCCTATAATAATATCGCCAGATTTGCTACTGGCAATCCCTTCAGAACCCATCACTGTACTAATCTTAGACAACTAAATTGGCGCAAATTCCAAAACCATCTGATTATCCCCCAACTCACAATTGCTCACAAGTTATTTTACCAGCCCAATAATACCCCTATACTCTCAAAACTTATAGTCCCATATAATAATCTGAACTCCCTACGTTCTTCTAGCAAACCTCTTGCCAGTTTAACAAAGTCTAATAATACAGCTGGTGACTCTCTATTTACCAACACAGCAGGAAAACACTGGAACCTACTACCCACTGAACTAACTCTAACTACATCCTTACCACTCTTTAAACAAAACCTTAGAAAATACCTTCAAATGCACTGGCTATGCCCTTGTAGTAACCCTGACTAACCATCTTCTTCACCCCTCTTTCTTCCTCTTCTTGCCATACTTCCAAACCTTTACATGCTTTTGACTTGTAAATTAGGCTGACCCTATTTAAACCTTAATAATCTTAGCTTTTAAATACTACTACCTCATATGATCTACTATATACAACTCTTACTATTCTGTTTTGAGCTGTCTTAAGCTATATTCTGCTCACTGTACTGTTTCACAACTGTTTTTATCTATGGTACATAACTCTTACTGTATTATATTCTGATCTAGCTCTCTTAAACTTTACTCTGTTTATTGGAACTTTTCTCAAGTGTTTTTATCTCAAGAATGTAAATCTACCTGTTTTTATTTTTATTTTGTTTTGTATTCCTTTTTCACCATGTAACAATATTTTATACTTTGTATATCTGTGTGGAGCTTTTCTCCCCGGGCCTCTACTGAAAATGGAAATATATCCAGCTAGACTAGCCCGGTCAACAAATGTAAAATAAATAAAATAAAATAAATATAGGCCCTAGGGACAACAGCCTAGTATCTACCTATGAACCTATGAAGTGCTTGTTTTAAAAGACTTTTAAAATTTAAAGCCTCATTTAAACCTAAATGTTGACAAGCTTTCAATGAAACCTGCTAACAGAACTCGCCAACTTACAGCACGGAATCTCTCTCTCCAAATCAATCTCTTAAAATAACTTGATCTAATAGTGAAAAACATGAACTTTTAAAAACTGGAACACTGTTTTCGTGTGTGTGTGTGTGTGTGTGTGTGTGTGTGTGTGTGTGTGTGTGTGTGTGTGTGTGTGTGTGTGCGCGCTCATGTGCACAGGAGCACACTCATGTGCCTACCTAGAAAATGCTACTCGTGGATATATTGTTTTTGTAGTTTTTATTAAAATAAATGTAATGTATAAGAATTTGATGCAAAATAGTTCCTCTGCCACAGTCTCTTTAATACAGATATCTCAACAGGCACAGAAATATGAAATTTCAGCTATGTAATGTCATTCCCCCATTAGTTGTTTGACACTAGCTTATAAACGCACACATAGACAAACACAGTCTACCTGTAGTATTTGGCCTCACAACATCCCTAGGTAGTCTGTTAACACCCTGTAACACATACCCTGCCTGCCACTATTGCTTGCTTATATGCGTTATGTCTTCTGCATCACCTACTGACATTTTTATGACACATCTGGAATCACTTATGACTAAGACAAAATAGTTGTACATTAAGCAAATCCTTCTGAAATTACGAGGTCAAAATGCAAGGACATAAAAGTGCTTACCTGCAGCGAATCAGTAACATGACTAGTAGGCTGACCACTCTTCCCATACCCTTGACCATGAGCAGTTAGAAGCCTACCCGTCAGGTCAAGTGCTGCTCTCCAGTTCTTACTACTCTGTGGAAGAAAAGGACAATGAAATACATGAAAGGTATTAAAATGAACACCTTTTTAGTTTGTTCCAAACAGCTAAAATGCCTTCATTCATTAACAATGAAGCTATAGTCAGCTTCACTGAAGTACAAAAAATTAAATTCTAAAAGTAATTCGCCAGAAAGAAAACTCACCTAAAGTACATATAAACACTTATTGATTACTACACAGACATTTTTTCCTTTGATATGGCCTACTCTGTTTTTAATTGTATAGCACTGACTCCCCCTCCCAACATCTGGAAGACCAAAGTTTATTTGATAGCAGTTAAAAAGATGCTCTTCATTTATACTGCTACTAAATCAGGATCTCTCTGAAGTCCTCATTTGCTCGGTATGATATGCATATGCAATGACCAACACAAAATACAAACTTCATCATTAAATGGATTGCCACTTTAAGCAAGTGACCATTTTCTAAAGGACTACTCCAAAACAACTATTTATTTTATTTTTTCACTGCTGTCTGCTGAGATGACTTCTCTCTTGGCCAATGGCTCACTGATAACCCCCTTCACTAGAGGGTGACAGACAAATGAGAAGGTCTCTCACTTAGCCACCAGGTATTTTTGCTTATTATTCTAGTCCTGACACCCTGTGTATGCCTATAATTGTCCCCAGCATTTGGCATGTTATAGGTGTCAGCAAGGGTGTGTCATTTGTTTCCACATTAGAAATAACTGCTCAGAAATATCCTTCTCCCCTTGCAGCCAACACTCCAATGGGATTGCTGGTATTCAACAGGAATTTTATCACAGTGATGAGTACCCCACCTCCTCTCCCTTTAAAGAGGAGAGCTGGCAAAGCCATTTTACTCCATAATTCCTTCATGCAATCTTCATCAAATGTCCAGGCTGCTACATGAACTCAGGTCACTCGGGTTGCAGTCAGGGCTTTCTACCTCTAAGCCAACAGAGCTGACTTTTTAATTTCTTTCCTTTTTTTGCATTACCTTCTTTTTTATTTTTCAAAACATCAGTAAATCCAAATAGAACAATGGTATAACTCATCCCCAACTTTCAAAAACACTATGCATTTCAATATAACAGCTCCAAAAGATCACTAAATAACAAAAAAGCTATGTACAATGCTGCAGACTTCTGGTGGTAGCTGAAAAAAGAAAACAAAACAAAAAAAAAAAAACTGAGAAAACAACACATTACACAAAATCATAATTTGCTTGTACATGCCTTGATAAGCATTCATAGCCTTGTACATACTGCACATGCCTATTACATTTATCTACAGGCTCTTACTGTTAATCATATTTCTTCTGTATTAGCTTCTATAAAAGCAGTCCCTCATTTCATAGGTTCATACTAGGCTATCTGCCCTAGGGCATTTATAAGCCTAGCCAGAGTGTGTATGGCTTTCGCCACCCATATTAAATTAATTTTGCTATGCCCTTTTTCAAGGTTAGTATAGGTTCATAGGTTCATACTAGGCTATCTGCCCTAGGGCAGATAGCCTAGTTCTATTTCTTTGTCAATGACCTGGATCAGTTGGCCTATTTGAGTTGCATATTTTCTCTAGTTCTAGAAAATCCCTGTTCTTACTTACAGTAAGTAAAGATTGTTCATCAACACAATCTGCCCCTTTATCGTAGGAGGCTCTTTACAGTTCTACTTTCTGGTGATGCACTTCTTTCACAGCAAAGTTAGAGTACCGAGTAGTAATGGGGTAGTCCAAACTTCTCTGGGGTATTCTCCACACAATAGTAGTACGGGGGCCCAAGACCATCTTTTCAGGCCAAAGAATACTGATCTCTTCCTGGGTCCATTCATTAAACTTTCAGAGACTGAGACAGCCCTTGGATATCAGTTTCCAACCCCGGTTAGCACTTGATCACATCTCCATCTATGAGGGTTAACTGTGTTATACAGCATATGTAACACTGATAGGGTACAGAAGCATTTATGCAAACAGACACATGAAAAACCTGCATCTTCTAGAGATTTAGTATAGTTGTCACTTAGAACTATTTTAACCCAGTTTCTATAAGGGACTGGGGCATCCCAATCCAATTATCAAGCTTTCTGCAAATTTTTAAATGTGTTTGTATACTGACCTACTAGGCCTTGTTAAAGTTAACTTATCTGCTACTTACTGAGTAAGATATAACTTTGTGACTCCATAATGAATTAATCTGTCTTAGATTTACTGCCTTCATTCATTTTAATGAATTTAACTTCTTAAAGAAATCGTGATACTTTAGGTGCTCAACGCTTCCTCAAACCAAATTTTGTTACAAAAATTTTCTAAGCTTTCACTTCTTCAAAAGCAGTTAGCCGTTTGTAAATCTTCAAAGCCTCCATCCTAGTCAACAGCCAATAACTCACTAGCCCTCATTCTCCAGCCAAGATTCAGCCTTAGGCGTATTAATTCCCTGTGCCAGCTCAGCAAATAAGTGTTTTTCAACTGGGCTCATACAATATGCATCAGAAAATCAGCTATTTTAAACTTCTTTGGCCTATGATGACAATTCTATTTAAAGGTCACTATACAAGCCATATATAAAACTCCTGCTTCGTTCACATTTTTTTCAGACTGCTTCATAGTCCGTTCTATTTAAATTATTTAAAAAATATAAGGGTTGCTGCCTTCTTATGGATTTATGGGTCAGGGATTCCCAGCCCTGCCAAATCTCTTTGAAAAATTAAAATTTCCAATGCCACCCTTGAGACTTACTGTCCCATATAAACCTAGAGTTTTGTTTCTTTAGGATTTTAACAAATTCTGTTGGGTGGGAGAGACGAACTGTGTGCATTATATACAGTACATGGGCTAGCATATGCATCTGTATAATTTGAACACCGTTAATAATCCATCAGATCTTTCCAGGATTGTATAAATCTGGTACAAGTTTGTTTTAACTGGGTGGATGTAAGCCTGGCCACATCTTGCATGTTTGTAGCCAGTGCTAACTAAATCTTGGAGGTTGCACTTGTAAGAAATATTTTAAAGTTTGCATAGATTTAGCTTTATCTTCCATCTTTTTTAAAACTTCTTCAGCCTTATTGCCAAACAGGCAGTCCTAATTTAAAGAAGCATCCAACAATTTCGCTTTAACATGATCAGGCAGAGATTGCTCCTTAAGCCAAGCATGCCTTCTAAGCACAGACCCAGTAAGAGCAGCCCTGCAAAAGTCCTCTAAAGAATCAAAACCACATTGCAAAGTATGTTTTCCAACTTGTTCAGCAAAATGCAATAAATCCTGTAAATCTTTATTTTCCACACAGTTAGAAATCAGCATAATTTTCTGTTAAAGCAGTCCAATAATATGCTGTTGATATTTTAACATATGAAATTGGCAGTTTAAAGCCCTGATTGCCAAGGCTGCAGAAGTACAAACCTTTTTTCTCCATCTATCCAGCACCCTGGAGTCTCTATCAGAAGGGGCAGGATTTTTGGCAGTAGAAGCCTTAATGCCCTTAGGCCCCTGAGAAATGGTTTCTGGATCTGCAACAGGATTTTTGAAAAGGAACTTGTGGGACTCAGGATCCCTGTAGTATCTGTCAGGTTTACTAGGAGCTTGAGGCGGAGAATCACGGGCCATACTGGATTCTGAAAAGACATCAACAACACTGTCTAGTACAGGAGGTATAGCCAGGCCTATGCTGAGGTAAAGGAAGAAAATCCCTAAGCCTCATTTTTGAATCAGAGAATTCCTGACTTTCCTAGTGGAAATGCTCCCTTAAGGTATGCAAACTTTCACCAAAAGAAAAATCCTCAGGAGGGGGGGGAGCAGAGGGAATGGAATCCTCTGCATCAGAATCCTCATAAGTAGGTATGGACAAATTCAGGTCATTAGAAGGGTCATAAGAAACAGAGTCCTGATCAGAAGATTCATAATCAAGCTCAGCCCTAGGCCTCTTAGAAGGGGGGGAGGGGTTGACTACCCCTGATTAGAGTAATTAGATCTTCAGCCATTTTGATCATTTGTTTTTTTAGGCATAGGGGCCTGAACATGTGGCCTGGGCATCGTTTTTTTCGACAAAGATAGAGATTTAGGCCGTATTACTGAAGGATGAGTTGGTTTAATATGCAAGTCTGTGGGCTTGAATACACCCTCAGAAGCCGGTGCCTGCACAGCGGCTCCAGACCCATCCAAGGTAGAGACATCCACGGGTTCCATAGGAGAAATATCTTGCGGCATACCGGACTCCGAATGGGTCTCAGTAGAGGCCTGCGAGTCAAAAATAGTGGGTATCAGGGGCTGCGAAAGTGCCTCACTGAGTACCAGCGAACTGGCGACTGGCTTAGGAGAAGCGTAATCAGCAGTTTTGGACCTTGACGGCCTATCTCTATCTTTATCTTTGCATTTTTTTCGAAATCCCGGTAGTCGGACGGCTAACAGACGTCATTTCTGGATAATTAAACCGAGAACCGAAATATTTAGAGGCAAAAAAGTACTGACGATGGATAGTGCGCTGATTAAATTAAGCACAAAACCGACAGCAAAGTACGTCGTGCTCAGGGCCGAGGCAAGGAATACAGTACAGATGAAAATCTTTATGAGGTATTTGCTTTCCACAAGTAATGCAATTATTAACTTTTGCTGACATCGGTAAGGAGCAAGAAAAAGTTTCCCCAATGGGGTACTTAGCTTTAAGTTGAAGACTTTGGTTCTGAAACTCGAAAATGGAAATTTCAGGAGTTGGCCGACTGGCACTTGCGAACTGCTTCTGCTTCGGGCACTGCATGGCAAGAAAGACAGATGTAATGACGTTGGCTGCATGTTTTATACCCCTGACGACCTGATGTCATGGAAGAAGGGACAGCAACCGATGCAGGACCAAAAACAATCAGGCGGACTGAGGGCAACCTGTAAGCAGATTACCCAAATGTAATGACTGCAACAGTGAAACATGAAGAACATCAATTACGTTGCTGTTAAACTGCTGAGAAAGCTACCAAGGGCTGAAGTGATGTAAGACTCAAGCATAATAGGTTTCCAGTTCAGAATTCATTTAGAAGTACATTACCTTTACTTGGAGAGATTGATACAGAGGGGTTACCACGTTGACTGACTTTTTCCAAACACGACAGCAAAAACATGATGTAACATGTCTTGGCTGCAGTTACTGCAGGTAAGTGTAACAGCCATGAACAGTGAATGATGCCAACAGGTTCACAAAGACATGTTGATGAAATGACATCCATGCTACAACAAATGAGACCACACATAGCAGTGGCAATATATATTCCAAAGACATTTACCCTTAGATGTTGTTGTAGACAGACAGGCACACACACATGCACACAATGACTGCAACTCCTACTCTATGATTCTTCCAAGCTGTATGCAGACAGGGCAGCAAGTACAAATAGCATCATGCCCCCCTCTTGCCAGTGCATGATGCTGAGCAACATCCCATAAGAGTGTGTATGGACATGTTGGCCATCTACGAGTGTTGATGGACAGTGATGTAAGGGCCTAGCATGCAGTCAAACTGCAAGTCAGTGTTCAGGTACGACACTTCATAAATCACATACCTGCATGCAAGAAGTATGCTCCTGTCATGTAAATGAATGTCAAGGATTACAGGCATACCAAACTACATTACTGACTTGTGCACAGACATTTACAGCATACAACATTTGTTTTGTGGCATGACATGGTGCAGCTGCTTTATTGGGTGGTCTATTTTGTGTGTGGATGCCAAGATAAAGAGTTTCTTGCACTGCCGACTCCGGTTTCTATGCTGTACCAATTATGACTTATTTGGATAGTTAGCAAGCGCTGGAGAAAGTTAAGATTAAGAAGTAAGCATGATGTAGACTGAGTTTACAGCTGGACAACCTGGGAGGAGCTAGTAGCCTTGGACAACTTCAGACTACATGTGTGGGTTGCCTTGTGGTGAATTCTGTGTTGCCTGGGTTACATTTTTGAGACTACTAACTAGTTTCTATTTGTACAAATATCCTGGGAGATGCCTCTTATTTCTGCTTGGTTCACCTAGCAGACTATTTGAGCTAAGTTTCTGCCATGAGGCATTCTATCATTTTACACTGAACTATCCAAGAGCAAAATATGGAGTATATTATTTGTGCTTCTTTTCTTCGGCATATAGGTTCATAGGTAGGTACTAGGCTACTAGCCCTAGGGCCTGCCTAGCCAAAAAGGTACCCTGGCTTTCGCCACCCAAGAAAATTATTTTCCTGTACCCCTGTCGAGCAGAGCCACAAAAGTGATCCCTGGGGTGAATTTCCTATTTCCCACCAATCATCAAGCTTATTCTTGAAGAGTGCTAATGAGGAGGTCTGTTTGACAGGTAGGTAGTTTGTTCCAAAGTATGAGAAGTCTCTGGGACAGGAAACTATCCCTCCAGCATGTTCTGTTTATTGTGATAACAAGGTTTAGGTCCCTAGAGCGTGTAGCTCGGAGGAATTGGAATTTCTTTAAGTGGAGCATGTCCAACAGTCTGGGACAGGAAACTATCCCTCCAGCATGTTCTGTTTATTGTGATAACAAGGTTTAGGTCCCTAGAGCGTGTAGCTCGGAGGAATTGGGATTTCTTTAAGTGGAGCATGTCCAACAGCTCTGAGTTTGACATAGCTTTGTATGTTAGGCAGAGATCGCCTCTGAGTAGGCGATATGCAACGGAGTAAAGCTGGAGTTTTTTGAGACTGTCTGCGTAGGGAATCTGTTTGAGACCAGTAATCCTCTTTGTGAGGTATTTCTGCGGCCTTTCCAGTTGTTGTAGATGTCTTGTGAGGTACATACCAAAAGGGGCGATGTACTCTATAATGAGTAATGAGTAGAGGGGAACAATGACCTCTTTTTCTGGATGGGAAACCTTTTGTGATGAGGCGACCCACATAGAAGGATTTCCTGACCACTGTGGCGATGTGATTATCAAAGGAGAGATTATTGTCCACCTGTGTCCCAAGGTCACTTATCACACTTTCAGCGTTAAGTAGACTACCACTTATGTGGTAGTTTATGGGTACAGAGTTTTTACCAAAGGGGATGACAATACACTTTTTGGCATTGAGCTTCAGGCCATGGCTTTGACACCAGGCATCTGTCTCAGTGAGGCCCTTTTGTAGTATATCCACATTGTTAGGAGTTTCGATTATGTCTCCTAGTTTGCAGTCATCTGTAAACTTTGTTAGTATAAATATACTGGTTTGCATTGCTGGATCCCAAATATCAACCTGGACATGGATGTTTTTATGCTAAAAACTTTTACATAGTGAAAAGGTCCAGCAACAAACTATAAAAACTAACCAACACAAGTTCTATTCTGCTGTATAACATGAAGGACCTATTTGCTCACTTCTTTCTGTAGTTGTTTTGGTATACTGACTGGCATTGAGCAATTCAATGCCAGTTAATTTTACAGAGTTTCTTTTGGGGCA